>NC_137923.1:38386940-38409440 GCF_963457725.1 Sprattus sprattus | reverse complement strand
ACCACATTGCATACAATTATGAGTGTCACCGTTAATGAACATGCAAATCAACAGTGAAGGGTTTGGCAAAGAGAAAAGTACTTTAAAATTCAATAAAAGACTGGACAGCATATATTTGTAATCCATTTGCTTTCAGAGTTCCTGATAAATGTAATGAAATGATGTAATAGATTTTAACATTTTAATGTCCACCATTTTATAGTGCAAGTTACTTTTATATAGCCTGTCCATCTAACAAAAGAGCTAGTACAATACAAGCACCATTCCTCTTGTGGCAATCACATTATGTTGAACTCATTACAGAATCATGTGTGAATACTTTTTAAAAGTTGTCTTCTTCTTTGTTTGTCCATTTGTTTATGCATGAGAGTGCCTTCAGTGCTATTATACATGCAGTGTGTCCCCTAGCTTAAAGCCTGTCCTTGTGATGCCTCAAACACAGCTTCACAGACCTCCCCCCTCTCTCTGGCTGATGAATGCACTAATGGTGATTGTTGTGCACTGAGCCTATCGCTCTGCACTACCTTTCATCTCCCAGCCACTCTGGGCTCATCTTATCACAAGAGACTGGGCCAAACAGGCCATTTCAGACCTCCATCAAAGCTATGATTATCTCTCCCTTGCCCCCTTTTTTCCTCCACCTTTGCTGTGTCTTGCCGACTTTTTTTTGTAGGATTGTTTGTTTTCATTTATTTATTTTTGCTGTGGCTTGGCCGACAAGCTGTATTTCTCACATTTTTCACATCTCCGCTGCACAACCCAGAATCTGAGTAATAGGCTCTACACTGTTCGCCCCCCACCCCCCCCCCCCCCCCCACCACTTTTTTTGATTTTCTCTTGCTGCCCAACAAAAAAAAACACCTCTTCCTTGCAACCTGTTCTATGTTTTCCGCTCATTTCACCTCCTTATTATTACTCCATCATCTGCTTTTCTGTCCAGATCAGATCGACATGCTCGAGCGTCTGTGGCTGTCTGGGATTTGTCATAATGACAAGATCGAGGTCATGAGCTCCAAGCTGGACATCGACAACATGGCTGGCGTGTTCTACATGCTCCTGGTGGCCATGGGCCTCAGCCTACTGGTCTTTGCCTGGGAGCATCTGCTCTACTGGAAGTTACGCCACTGCTTCGGTCGTGATGGCGGAATGGACTACTTGTTGGCTTTTAGCAGGGTAAGTGAAACATCAAGAAACAAAACGTACAAGATTATCATCGAGTTCATCAAGGGATAAAAGTGTCTCGCTCTGTCTTCTGAGAAACACCTTGGAATTTAATTACAAGTGAATTAGCAAAAATGGCACAACACTAAGACAGAAAATTGCTTGTTTCCGTCTGAATGCTTAGATACATTGTGATAACATTATCTGTTAAAATCTGTGTTGAGAAAAGAAAGGTGAAAATCTGCCAAGACTCTTTACATAGTCATTGTAAAAAAGTAAGGAAAGGTCATACATTCTGTCAGGTTCTGTATTTTGGTTTAGTTTTTTATTTCCCTTGCATTTCAACAGACAAGCTGCCATCATCAGAGCTAGGAAATCAAAGCTGAACCACTGTAGTCATGTTCTCTTCTTTTCACAGGGAATGTACAGTTGCTGTAATTTTGAGGATGAAACATCACCTGCAGGCAATCAAGGCACACTTCCTCTGTATCATCATGTCTCCACTGTACCTCCACCACCACCACCGCAGTTCATCTCTACAGGTGTAGCCAACACATCTATGGCAATGGCAACACAACAGCAGCAACATCAAAAACACCACCAGCAGCAACAGCCACAGCCACCGCCTGTGTACAGCTCGCTTCTTCATGGATCACCTCCAGCAACTGTGCATTCTGGGATGGCCCTTGGACCATCCAACAGTCCCATTTTGGGGGCACCCATGCCTTGCTCAACGTTTCTCCCACGTCATGATCGCAGACTTGCTGTGGTTGACCGCTGGACTCGCCCCAAGGCTGGCCCTGAGAAATCCATTGGTGTCGGTGGTGGAGTCACAGAGCTCTCGCAGTTCCCACAAGGCATGGCCCCACTCTGGGCTGGAGGAGAAAGAAGCCTTGATGAGTATAAGCGCTACTACGGTCCCATCGATCCTGAAGGCTTAGGAGCTTCTGCAGAGCCACAGTCGGCTACAGCCCAGACCCCGAAGACTACTCAGAGAGGAACAAAGTCTGCGGTAAACCCACGGGTACTTCCAAAAGTCCAACCACCAAAGCTGGCCTTGCTTGGTTCACCTCCTCGGCCGGCTACTTTCTGGAGGAAAAGCAGCCTTTCAAAGAGGAAAGACTCTGGAGGGCCTCTTTACGAGAACATCCTGCCTTTAGGGAGGAGAGGTGGAGGGCGGAATGGCTTGAGGGAAGGGGGTGGACGAAGAGGCCGTCGTCCTCCTCCTATCCCTCTTCCAGTGCCTGTCCCGCTCTCTTCACCTACCCAGACTCCTCCTTCTCCCTCTCCTTCGTTATGTTACACCACCTCCGCCTCAACCACATCCAGCACATCGTCCTCCTCTTCATCTGATTCTCTCTCCCGTTCCAACTCGCCTTCCTCTTCTACCTACACATCGTCGCAGAGTTTTAGGTACAGAGGTGGCGCGGTGAGGGATATCTATGGGGATTTTGACACTGATGAGCTAACTGAGGAGTCCAGCCTGCTGCTGGGGAAAAGGAAGGGTCGCTCTCGTATGTCATCTCGCTCTCTTCCCTGCAGCCCCCCTCCTCCGCCCATACCACCCCGCAAACCACGCCAGCCAAGGGAGAACGGGCGAGACAGAACCGTAACCCAGTTGGCACAACTGCAGGAGTGGTGGGCATCCTGGGGAGAGAAGGAGAGGGGCAGAAGAACAGTTACGAGAGAAGACAGGGAAGAAAAACGACACCACAAGGAAAGAGAGCGTGAGAGGAGAAGAAGAAAGAAAGGCAGGAAGAAGAAGAAGAGAGAAGACCGCGAAAGGGAGCAGGAACGCAAAAGACGCAAGGCAAAGAAAAAGAAGAAGAAAGAGGAGAAGAGGAGAGAAAAGGAAAGACGACCTGAACAGGATGAGGGAATTATAGATAGGAAAGAGGAGTATGAAAAAAGGATGTCACAAGACTACTCCTACCCTGGCTTGAGGCGCAGCTCGTTCCGTAAGAAAAGCGAAAGCTCCAGCAGGAGTTATGACCGGGACGTAACAAGAGACGAGTTGAGACACGAGAGAATTGATGAACGTGGAGATGATGGGGACGGCGGCAGAGGAAGGGAAAGGCAAAGGAGCCCACTATCTCATGAAGCTAGGCAGCGAGCCCTTGTCAAGCGATATCCATCCTCTAGCAAACCCTCAACTGCAGTCAAGTTCTGGGGAAGTGGGAACCCCAAACACGCTCCTTCATCTTCTTCGCTTTTACCCCTTCTCCCGCTTTCCTCCAAACGCCGGAAATCTGTTGGCAGTGAAAAAGAAGGCAAGGGGAGGGGAGTGGAGAGTCGACCCCTACTGGGGAGGAATGGCCGGAGCAGGGCACGGTCAAGAGAAGGCATATCACTGCATGAGTGGGATTCAGACGAGGAGGATGAGGAAGACGAGTCTGAGGTGGACAGAGGAAGAGTGAAGAATCAAGAACGCAGACGTGAAAGAAGAGGGATGGAGTCGGAATCTGACAGGAGTCGGGAGCGGGAGAAGACCATTGAGATATACACAGATGATGAAGGCTCGTCGGGAGAGTTTGGGAAGTTTGAGAGATACTGGGAGGGTCATGAGGAAAGAGCTGTTGGAGGAATTGGTGGTGGAGGATGGTTCTTTGGCACTTACCCTGCCCGCGAAAAAGGAAGCAGCATTAACAGCCGAGATGACTCTTTTGTGGGATTGGGGCCAGGAGAGGGCAACTGGGGTTTGGGAAGTAGTTCACGTCAGTGGCCACCACCTCCGTTGACTCCCCCACCACCGAGAAGATACTGGTCTGTGGATAAGCTACCGGTAAAGAGTGAAAAGAAAGTCAAGAACAGGTCCCAGGACAACAGCAAGGGCCACACAGCTTGCAGCTGCCACTCTCCACACCATATGGGGAAATCCCACTCCAAGTGGAGTAGGGTGACCTCTCGGAGTCAGGAGGACCTAAACCCTCACTGCCAGAGCAGCAGCAGCACCCGGCCTAAACACCAGACGCCCAAACCCGACCGGTCCCAAGGCCAAGCCATTATCGGGAGCCAGTTGAACCTCAGTGGCCAGAGGCCGCAGCGGTCAGACCGCAACCGGCAGCCCTCACCTCCCCAGGCTCTCATCACTCCCCTCATGGCCCCATCCCTCCCCGCCCTCCCCCCGCCACCCTCCTCCTCCCACCCCATACATGTGCCTCCACCCACGTCGTCCTCGTCAGTCTCATCCCCATCTGTGGTCTCCTCAACCCCCGGGGCCACTCAGCCCTCCTCCATGTCATCGTCCAGCGCCAAACTGCAGTACCAGAGACTGCGGTCAGTGCCCCAGCGGTTCCAGTCCCCTCATCTCCCCCTGAAAACCAAGAGCTTGTGCTCCCGTCGGGGCTCTGCACACTTCTCCAGCGTGGAGAGTGAGGTCTGACCGTGACCTACTTACTGTGTAATGCCACAAACTGTGAAACAACACGGGGCTGCACTGGAGGCTACCTGTGCTTTCCTTGTTTCCTTCATAGACCCTGTCTTTTTGGGGGGACTTGACAGGGAAGTGTGGGATCTCTGTTCCTGGAACAAGAAAACAAGAGAGGAAGAAAGATGGAAGATAGCTCTTACTACTACACTGACAAACATTCTCAGTGTTTGTGTTGGATCCTACTATGGGGGTCACTACTACAGGTCTCTCAGGATTTAAAGCAATGGGGTTGAATGTTATTTATCTTAATGAGTGGAGGGCTCAGGAATTTGTGCAGACCTCTTGACAGAAAAGTCAGAGGCAAATGGCCTCTCTTTCATCAAACTCTCGCCCTACTTTTTTTTTCTCCCCCAAGTCTTTACTCTTATTCCACTTGAACTGTGATTTCTGGCATATCCTTGCGTGTATTTGTTTGCTATCTCTAGGGAAGGGGACACTAAGAATAGTAGCAATTTATTGTTTGTTTTTCTTCTCTGTAGAGCATTTCTCTGTGTCCTCACCTGCCACCCTCTTTTCCCCCCAGCTGGCATCTGTTATCCTCTGTGTCTGTGTCACTGTGTTTGTATTCTTACAGGGTAAATCAGCTGTGACTGATCTTTTACTGGCTTTTTCAAGCTGAGTGCCAAACTTAAGTGGAGCTTACATTCAAAGCTATTATATCTCAAATCAGATATCTCCATATCTCTTTCCACAGATATCCTTTTTTCCCCCATGTTCTTGTCTTTGAGCAATACATGATCAACTACTGACTTCATACACAATTAATATATTTTATATTTAAAAGGTTTTTTTAGTGTGTCCTGTTATAAGATCAGTGTCTTGATTTATCGAAAGAATATAAGCACTGTGCTGTACATTACTGGGGTGCACAAGTATGATAAAACTACCTAGAGTCTGTGGCGGCCTTCCCCCTAATGTCTGAATGTACCTGTAGCCATGACGACGCAGTGTGCTGCAACAAAGAAGACACTTTAAGACCGAAGCGTATGGGGATGAATACTTTTTATAGTAAATGCCAGACTAGATTGTCCGAGACAACACTTAAGGGCAAAGATGTCAGGGCTAGCCATATTGCAGCATTACTGTATGTGCTCCGATGTCAATATTAAGGAGTTAAAGACTTAACATTTTCAGTGAGCGATAAGCAGGAGAGCGCACTGTTTACAGTCGATCACTGTGTTTTTTCTCATATTTTTACTAGCTGCTCTGTGAATGATGTTTGTCTTTGTTAGCTTTCTGTGTGAACTCCATGTGTGCTTTTGCAAGTTAGCTTGAGCTGTGACAGTTGCAACTAGGATGATATAGAAGCAAGCAGTCTTTTGGTTGTTTTACAAACATATATTTTGAAAAGTTCCTTTATGAAAGAGGTTTTAGTGACCCATCTGCCATTACTTCTGGAGAGATCTGAATGATCATATTTTGTCGTTACTTTAAGCATCCATGAGTAGCAGGATGTTAGCCCGGGAGGAAGGGTTTATATGTAAAGTGTCCAGTAAACTTTTCAGGCAAAGAAAAGTCTAGAATGTGTGACCTCAACTGATCTGTGCCATAGGCTAATCTACTCAGTAGAGAAGATAAGGCAACCTCACATGCTGGTTTAAATCCCTGTGAACCTTAGTGAGGGGTCAAATAAAAATGTATCTAAATATCTACAGTTTGACCTGTAATGCAAAGTTCTGTTTAGGTTATTTTTGTAAAATTTTACTTAAATGAAATCTATGTCCTTCTTCATGAAGTGTTTGCACACACCATGGTAGAACACTGAATTGTCGAGCGTTACCTGACTACCTGAGTTCGCCATCTGAATTGACTGTGAATAACGATAAGGGCCTATGTTTCCAGACGTGCAAGCTCCTTAGGTAGATAGTAATTGAGGTAACAACTTAAAGGTTGTTGGTTTTTTGTTTGTTTGTTTGTTTTCTGATCATTAGATGGAAAACGTAATTGGTGATGGTGGATGACCAAATGATTGAATTTAGTTAATTTCATGTCTGCTTTTGACTGTAACTGAGCCATACTAAGCTTACTTTATTGTATGCTGAGATTTTTAATGAATAACAATGCAGGGTGTGTTTAATAATCCAAACGTTGAACCGTAACATCAAGATATACCTGATTATCACAAATAACATCGGATTATCCCTTAGACACGCTTGACAACGAGAGGTCTCTTTAACGGGATTATGTTGGATTTTAATTCAACGCAGCATTGTAGATCAGATCAGCGTACAACTGCATCTCCACATCTTCAGTACCCTAAACCAATGCACAGATAATCAGTTGTAAGGAGATGCCTCTGAGACTATTTGGTAGCATTTGTACAGAATGGATCATAGTATATTATGATATATGGAAGTATTGCCATAGAGTATGTCTTGATGTCACTGTGAGATGTCTGGACTTAAAATGCCCGAGTGGCGCATTGTTTAATTGTGGTGCAATAGTTGTCTGAATTTCTTTCTATATAGATGTTCCTCATATAAATGTGTTTGTGAAGTTTTGGGTAGCAATAGAGAAAAAATAGATGTGATGCTTTAAAATATAATTTCTCTATGTAATCAAGCAGCTAGATTCAAAAGCTGAAGAATGGTTATGATTCAATGCCTGCGTGGTTCCCTCAAAAAGGATCACCTCAATCCTTAATCGAGAGCGAATAGAACATCTTTGACATTTTATTTCAATTTTGGCCTCACAAGAGAGAAAATTAATGCTTTCTGCATTCAAGATATCCTTGACCAGTTAGTCACATGACTGTCAGTGGGCCAAGTACCATGAAACCACTCTAAACTGATTGAATCCCAGCGAAGTGTACCCTAAAATATCTGCCCTCTCCTACTAGCTTACTGTCTATTTGTGTTATTAGTGTCTACAACCGTAGGTTTTTCTATTATGTGTGGCTATTTCTGTCATCTCTATAACAGCATAAATATAGTATTATAACAATATATTTCAAAGATATACAATATGTTTGTCTACAAAATTTGTTATTAACGACAAATTTGTCTTTTTTTGTCTCCATGACCGTCCGTCTTTCCCTTGTCTCACACACCCGGTGAAATGAGAGACCAGTGTATAGCTGTGTTTTCGGTCCCCACGGTCGACGCCATTGACCATGATTCCTCAGACGTTGTGACTGACGCTGTGATTGAGCCATGCGTTTGATGACCGTGTCACTGTAGTGAGCCGTGGAATCCAGCGGCACTCTGTTTTAAGAGGAGACAGGCATAGGCATGGCAGTAGGCCCTCATTCGCCCCTGCTGCTGCTGCTGCTGTTGCTGCTGCTGTGGCGGCTCTTCCTCTTCGGTGGTCTTTATGTGTCGGGTGGCACAGGCTGGGTTTTCCAGCGCCAGACCTTGCGTAGTGTTTTAGTCGTGCAGCAGCAGCCTCTCCGAGCACACTGCCGCACATGAGGTGCGAGCTTTTTTGCATTCTGCAGTGTTCTGTCCTTTCCCCCCCAATCGACCCGCCACCCCCACCCAGGGTTTGTGTCCTGCCCACAGCGTGCTTGGCTGGCAGTGGTGTGTGCTCTGTCTTTGCGAAAAAGCTGGCAACATATAGCGTGCGCTCACACACACACACACACACAAAACACACACACTCACAAACACACACACACTTACACACACTCTGCTGCTTCTTAAACTTTACCATGTGCCATCATTGTAGCCAAGCAGAACCTGTGCGGCACCGTGCTTTTCCCCCTGTGGGCTCGGCGAGCACAGTGCCCGAGCACACTGCGGGCACTACGACCCTTGCCCAAGGCCACTGGGGCAGGGAACACAATACTGTGCTGTGCCACAAGCAGAACAGAATTAAAAAAAGAGATTTATTACAAACTTTGTGATTGCGTCTTTTTTGGTGAGGGGTGGGTTGAAATTTTCTTGAAAAACAAAGGGCTTTAAAGTTCTTCACAATGGTAGTTATAAGACACTACCCTTTGATTTTCATAAAAAGCTATGTATTAAATTAATATGAATAATTATGAACGGTGTTTGTGGTCTGCGATGTCTGTTGTAAGAGTGGACTGATTTCATGTCAAAAGTCTCTCATCAGTCTGTCTTTGCCACATGAAATATGTGGTGTAACCAAACACCCAGCATCTAGAGAAAATTATTTTTTCCATCATTGCAACAGAGGTACATTAATGTACTAACTAGAGCATAAAGTTTCACTAGCTGCTTTAATTATGAAAAATGAAGGCTATCTTTGCATTGTTGAAGGCTTTGCACCGAGTTTCAATTACAATCCTTCAGGGTAATTATGAAAGTTTATGGAGAATGCTCAGCTTTGTCTCACCATGCACATCCCTTCTTTTAAATGAGGGAATGGTTTTGGAATCTAGCAAACATAGCTGTGGAATGCCCCCCCTTGAAACAGTACATTAAAAAAATAAGGTAATCCAGCTGGTCCAGCCTGTGACTGAGGCTGTAATAATCTATCAATATTGCTGAATGGAAGACAAATGGAACCACTAGGTTACATGTGACCACGTCATTGACAGCATGTCTGTCTATAGATTAGAAAAGCTTTGCATTTTCCCAATGAAAGGTACACCTCAGAAGGTTGCTACACATCTGAGGTGACCAGATTTTAGTTTAGCATCATATCTCTTATTAAGATGTCCCATTACAAAGATTTTCACTGAAGTTAACCCTATCATATAATATAATTTTGTTAGATAGACAGTTATATATATATACTTATAGACCTCTCGTTATATATACTATACCAAAGGATCCCGATTGAGAAAAGATCTTAGAAGGTTCCTGATTGAGGAGAGTTTGGAAAATAACACCTGATTTGAACAGCTGAAGGTTTCCATCCAACAAATGGGGTATAGTGCCACCTAATGTTTACAAACACTTCAAACAGCCATGATCCATCCTGTTCAAATGTGGTGTGGCATTACATGTCATAAGCTCAATGTATTTCCCATACGTTTATTTAATGTGATGTGTTTGCTCACTTGAAGGTTGTACGCCTGCAGTGCATTAATCTGTAATTCAGAACCAGCTAAATGTATTTGATGTACAGAATGTGGGAAGTAAGCACATTAGACGTCCACATTATACAGGCCCCTGCGCTTTGAGTTTGGTCCTGGGGAGTGGGAGGCCTGTCAAAGAGGGAGGTGTTTGATACATCCGGAGCTGCTTTGTGGGCACTATCGGCACCCTCATGGGCTCCAGTGATGACTTGGCTCTTTTTAGCCCTTTGATGCAATATCCTGGCTGCAGTGGAGCTCCCAGAGCCGAGGACTCTGTAGCCTTTTGTGTGCTCGCTCCACTGAGGCATCATGGGAAAAGGCTTGGTCACCGAGGTGAGGAGGTGATTCAGAATGACGCAGGTACGACACTGTTGGGCATGTGAGCGCTCACGCTGGGTCTGCCTGCACCGACCCATCCCTCAGGAGGCTGATGCCTTTTGAATCATGTATGGCATTCTTCACTTGGTATGCAGAGCCAATATTTTTGAATATTTTGCAGTGTGTGTGTGTGAGAGAGAGCTAGATCACACAGAAATCACTGTCTGATACAGAAAAGATGGTTCTGCTTTCTACGACAAGGCACATTTATGAAAAACATAACTACTGTAAATGACCCGAGGAGAAACACGGTGGCCGTTCTGATCTGATTCATGTACTACTCTGACCTCTTCTGCCCCTGACCTTTTCTGCTACCTTCACTACTGTCATGTGACCGTAACCCCTCTTCCCCTCTGGCCTATCTGCTTCTCTACAGCCTGCTGTGCAGTGTTGTCATCCGTTTTGCCTTTCCTACTCATCAATGAACTGCTCTGCATTCCTCTCCTTCTCTTTCATGGACCTCTCTTGTTTCTTTCCTTTTTTTTTGCTGGAGCTTTCCAATTTCAAGTTCAATTTCAAGTCAAACTTGAGTGAAAATAAAGCAGCGAAGAAAGATGGCCGTGAGGAGGATGAAGATGATGCGCAGACAGGGAAGAGATAAATGGAGGAGATAAACTGATAGAGGGGAAATAATCTGATGCAACCCTACTGATAGTGAGGATCACTGCATTTTTGCCTTTGGGTTTCCTACACTGTCAAAAGCAAGCCAACGCATGGTGTTTTAAAAAGCCTTTTGAAATTACTGCAAAAAAATACTGTGTTTTGAATGTTAAAAATATTAGGTTTAACCTCATGTTCGATTGGAACTAACATTGTGTTTATACACTTACTCCCCAGAGGTTGCCTTTAATCAGACGAGTTAAACATTTCTTCACGTGGTAAACTTGAGAAACATTTTTCCGTGAGCCACTGCGGTCCTCTCTGGCACCTCATCGCCGCAGGGCAGAGCAGATTGGACAGCTGATTTATTCGGAGCCTTGAAGCCTCATTCGCCACTGTTTAATGTTTGAGAGTGAGGTTCTGTCACGAACGCAATTACAACCGTGTTTAACGACTACTAAGCCTCTGAGCAGAGCCTGTTCACTTTGAGGCTGCCCACACCCCGCCCTAATCGCATCCTGTCATCCTCTCTGCGAGGGGTCAGTACTCTTGTCTTTAATGACGTGTGTCAGAAAATAAGGCTAATCTCAATTGATCAATTGCTTGAAACCAGACCGGACTCAAAATACGATAGGCTACTTCAGCACTCAGGTGCATCCAGAATAATCTGTCAAATTTAACATCACGCTTTTTAATGTGATCAATCTTAAAAAGACCACTCTGCCATCAACTATTCTATTAAAATGGTTTAGTTCTCCAGAAGAAGATGTCACGTCTTTGCGTAGAGACGTCCCTTAAAGTACACCACTCTGGCTTTATGACAACTGCACCATAAATGGGTGCCTAGTTATTAAAATATACAATACCAAATAACTCATGTCGTTCTCCCTTAAAACCACGAGAGGACGGCAATAACCCTTAAATGTTCCAGAGGGATTTCCCGCCAGACCGTACGAATTCTTTATACATCTCGCCCACGTTAAGTCTCCATGTTTCTTAATTGTATTTCATCCTAGCACATAGCGTTGTTCTCCATAAAATATATAACTCTACCCATGCGTTCACATTCACCTCTCATTCGGTTTGGTATTCCTTTAACTACTCTCTCTCTCACACACACATATACACGTACACACACACACGTACACACATTTCCTGGAGAACAGCCCGCACGCGCATCACGGCGACCAGTCTAATTTCAGTACCAATTCCCAGGACGCTCGCGCGCACGTCACCAAGAAGCCTAGAGTTCCGATTCGGGTACCGATTGAGAGACGCTCCGTGGGCTTATCATAAACTGCGGTTGTGTTCATTTACCGACAGCGGCGGGAGATCGGAGTCGCAGCAAGATGACAGTGTGAAGCTCCAGATGCCCGCAGGGCCCTGATGCAAAACTAGAAGGAAATGAGATGGGGTGCAATGAGGCCGATGGTGGGGGGCGAAAATGTGACAGGGAAAGATAGGGAAGAAGAGAAAGAGAGCGAGGGAGAGGGAGGGAGAGTTTGTGAGTGAGTTTTTTGGCGAGGCAGCAGGAGCCTGTTTAAAATTCAAAATAGAGCCAGCTATGAAAACAAATATACATGCAAAGGCAGCGATGCTACGCAAAGCAAATCTTGCCTTGTCAAAAGAGACAAGTTGACCACTGAGTGCTTCACCAAATTAAATGTACAATATAATTTCAGAGCCACACCTTATTTTAATATCATGCTCTGTAGGTCATGGAACAGAATCAAATAAAATGTCAGATTTATGCCCAATTTACTGTGTTTTACATTCACATAATAGGCAGGGCAGTAACATGAGAATAGCTCTATAATTAAAGAGATTGATGGGAAACTGGGTTCATCTTGAAGTTACAGCATGCATAAAACGTAAAGTAAAGCATATTGCTTTAGAGGAGTCACATGATCTTTGTCTGGACACGGAAGATGACTTGCAACACCCACCACTAACTCACCCCCCCAAATACAAAAAAAAAGCTCCCCAAAAAATGTGTCACCAACTGAACAGGTCAGCACTAAGAGGATCAGCCAAAACTGGAAAGATACAGACTCCTAACCTGCTTGGACATATACTGAAAATTTGTATGTTTTTGCTTGCGTTTGTACTGCATACGTGTACATAATGGAGTAGTTTATTAAGCAATTTCAATATTTCCCAGGGCAATTGTATGTACTCAACAAACAAGCACCATGAAGGAAATCAGATACACCCCACCATGCTGACAGACATTTGCAGACTGCTCATACTGAAGAGTGTGCTGCAAGCAAGCACTGTTTGTTTATCGCCTCACGACAAACAATCACACTGTTCACACAACAGTCTGGATTCTTAAAGGGCCCTCCCTCCTCAACTAATCTCTTTCAAATATAAGGTTAATGTTCACACCTCATTAATTTGTGGGATGTGAGATCCCCTCTTAAGGGTTGGATGAGAATGAAAGCAGAAAGCTATTTTTAATCACAACAGCAAGGCCCAGATAGCAGTGGAGGATGGAATTGCCCTGTTTAACTCAAACTTATCTCCCCTAACCTCTGCTGGTGTGAGAGGACAGGAGAGGACACCAGTGAGGCTGGCGATAGCTTGTGTTTGGGAAGACGCTGCAATACATATTTATAATGACTTCCTAACATCGCCTCCATTATGTACTCCGTCACATATTTCATGTTCATTGATAGTGTTTTTTTTATATATATTTGCTTAATGGCATAGTGTAAGAAGTAGACTGTATTTCTGTACGTTTCAGGCCCCCAAAAGATTATAAAATAACACTCTTTAAAAAAGAAGAGAATGAAAACACAAAGATAAATAACCACAACAACGGTGGTTGAAAAATAGTTTAAAGAAATAAATCAGTCACAATCCAAAGGTGCAAGAAATTGTGTTTTGTAGGATGTTTTTAAGGAAAGCTTTGGGATTTTTCAACCTGGGCCCAATTTTTTATTCTTTGTGGGTTACATTTTTTACCATCACAAATGTTTACAATTAATAATCGACATCAGTCCAGTATTGAGTTAAAACGCTAAAACTCCAAATGCAAACAAATTTGCAATGGAATCCTATAAGAATAAGTCAGCAAGTCAAAGTAAACCACATATTTTCACCACTGGCAGGCTGGTAAATGTTATCATAAGGGTCGGACAACATGGAAAAGATCCCTATAGAGACACATCTGCGCATGTTAGTAACAGTAAAAATTGCTTTGAACAGTCAGTGTTTTACCAGTCTCCATCTTATGGTCTCTGACCTGCTACCCCATTCAGTGCCTGTAGTCGACTGGCCTGCCATGTGGCGCTGGAGAGGGCACCCGTGGGGTGATCGACTGCGGGCACTAAGTGAGGTCATGCATTAGAGACCGGAAGAGGTTTCCCTTTAAATACTTCTCAATTTGCTTTGCTCTTATATGGAGGAATGCAAATTATTTAGAAAATTCATTATTGCAGACACTGTCTAATTGACCCTGTCTATGCCTTAACCAAGGACCAACCAAATGCTCACTTATCCATGGACAAATTCTTAGAATGAAGAATCTCTCTCTATCACTCTCTCTCTATCGCACACACAATTTTTTTCTTGCTCTCTATTCTTTTTTTCAGCATTTTTCGGCTGCTTGCCCAGGGCGATCCCAGAGGGCCTTTCTTCCTGTCTTTCAATCCATCCCTCTCCCTCAAATGTTTCCCCCTGCACGACCCTTCACTCCTCTCCTTCTGTTGTCTTTTCTAGAAGCTTCTTCTGTGAAACTAGCCTGCCCTTGGGACTCTGTCTCGGGACCTTGGGCATAAAAGACTGACATGAGAAGGTGCTTCTGCGAAACAAAACAATATAGTGAAAGTGTCTGTTATGCAGTATTTATTGTATTTCCAAAGTCTATCCTCTTTGCCACCATGTGATATGCATTTGTCTGACATCGCAAAAGCTCCTCTCATGCAACTGTCAAGTCCTATCTGCTCTTCAAAACTATGAGAAGAGCTGTTTCCGTGTGACCTGTCTCCAACTAGAGGAGTGGAGATTAGCCTGCGGATACAGGCTATTATAGACCAGCTACTGGTCAGCCCTCAGGTTTTGCTGTATTCCGGCTCAAATATCATAGTCATCTGTAGCGACCTTCACTCTGGGAAACTGAGCACACAACATTAATTGTCATCATTTTGGTTTACTTTTGGGGCTTATTTAGGGGCTTATTACTTATTAGGGTTTTGCACATCTGTGGTGATTCTATTCCAACACGACTGTTGTAGAGAAAGAGAGGATGAGGCCAATTTAAACTAAGTAGTGTATTTTCAGGGAAATGAGGCATGCCAACCCAACCTGGTGTTTTCAGACTCCATACATCACTGTGGCCTGGACCTCCTCCAAAGCCCCTTTTTTGGGATTTTGGGTGTTGTGAAAGAGCAGCATTTTAAATCAGGAAAAAAGGATAAGATCAAACACTCCCCAAAGCTCTCTGAGAGGCCAATCAAAAAGAACACAGCAATCTCTCAAATCTCTCTTCTCAAATTCCTGTAAAAACTCTCCTGAGACATAGCCTCATAGTTTTCCCATGATGGTCTGTTCTTGATTTTCCTACATCAGGTGATATTTGTATTATGACAGATATAAATAATTCCAATTGGGCAGATGTTTTTGAATGGGACAATTAAAGATGATGAGAGAGAAATGGTACGACACAGTGAATAATAACTTGGAGTTAGGGCCTTGTCATAGACAAAAGGGCTCAGTGCAAAGTTTACAACCTTGATGTTCGTGACTTGTCTTCAGGGCCTGTCTCTCGGGTCAGGAACCTGTGTCTAATCTGTGTCTACACAGATGTGTTATTAAGCAGGTGCATTGAGGTTTTAGAGTACGCTGCTTTATAGTCCCATGATCCCTTGCATCCAAAATGGCGAGGGTTACAAGTGCCATGTGTGTTCACACGTCCACATGTGTGTTCGTTCCCACGCCCACAGTCACCACAAGACCACAAACACAGATGTGGCAGAGGTGGACAGCTGGGGTTATGGCACACCCCACCTCCACATTTCAACCTCACGTATCTTCACACACACACACACACACACACACACACACACACACACACACAAACACACACACACACACACACACACACACACTCTCCACATATCCACATCTCAGCACCCTTGAGTTCCTAACTGGGTCGCTGATCCAGACATCTCTCAGAGAATCCCTTGGTTAAAGTAGCAAGTGTTTTTTTCGTGTGTCGTGTGTGTGAGTGTGTGTGTGTGTTTGTGAATGTGGGTGCAAGACTGTGTGAGAAAGTGAGGACAGATGGAAGGATGTGTGATTACATGTTCTGGGGCAGTGTTTTTATCAGGGTGAGAATGTGTGTATCTGACACGGTGACTGTATGTAATTCTTAGCATGTCTGTGCTTGTTTACATGTTACTTGTGTTCTGTTCACATATGTGGACATCTGTGACAGCATCTCTGTGTCTGTGTGCAACGCTAGGGGTGTCTGGGAAATGTGTTTTTGCTCTTATTTACTTAGTGAGAGCAACCACAGGGCTTTTACACAGTCTGCCAGCTTCCTCTAGGCAAGAAACTCCATACTGAACTTTATTCTCTCACGTGTATGTATGTGTGAGTGTGCGTGTGTGTGTGTGTGTGTGTGTGTGTGTGTGTGTGTGTGTGTGTGTGTGTGTGTGTGTGTGTGTGTGTGTGTGTGTGTGTGTGTGTGTGTGTGTGTGTGATTTTTCATGCCAAGCAATCTGCTTTTGAGCACACTTTGATAACAAGGCATCTCACAGAATTACTATCATTCATTGAAAAACACAATCCTATAAATTACAGATTTGTTTGACTGCCAGTGTATAGTAGCTGATTCCTTAACTATCTCTGTATCCAAACAAACAGTTTTTTAAAGGTGTTTCATAGTGGTGTGTGTGTGTGCCTGCATTTGTGTGTGTGTGTGTGTGTGTGTGTGTGTGTGTGTGTGTTTGTGTGTGTGTGTGTGTGTGTGTGTGTGTGTGGGTATGTGGGGGTGGGGGGGTGGAAGTGTGTGTGTGTGTGTGTGTGTGTGTGTGTTTGTATGTGTGTTTGTGTGTGTGTGTGTGTGTGTGTGTGTGTTTGTATGTGTGTTTGCGTGTGTGTGTGTGTGTGTGTGTGTGTGTGTGTGTACTTTTTCATGCCAAGCAATCTGCTTTTGAGCACACTTTGAAACCAAGGCATCTCACAGAATTACTATCATTCATTGAAAAACACAATCCTATAAATTACAGATTTGTTTGACTGCCAGTGTATAGTAGCTGATTCCTTAATTATCTCTGTATCCAAACAAAGTCTACTTAAAGGTTTTTAAAAGGTGTTTCATAGTGGTGTGTGTGTGTGCCTGCATTTGTGTGTGTGTGTGTGTGTGTGTGTGTGTGTCTGTGTCTGTGTGTGTGTGTGTGTGTGGGGGGGGGGTGTCCTTCTGCATTTACGCATCAAAAGCCTGCTGTGTTTTGTTATGATGAAAACATCTATTAATGCTTGGCACAAATGCAATTAACTTTCCTGCTACTTAAGATAAGGATTTCCTTTAGAGAGAAGCCTTACAAGATGAAGATTATCCCATGGGCCACAACTAAGAACAACTAAAAATCTGCTACTCTGGCCTCCATTGGCATGACTGTGGCGTCTTTGGCATGTGCGTTGTGTGTTTCCTCAATTATTTCCCTGTTTTCCCCTATTACAAGCTGAGAAATGGCTTGAGACTCACAAAACACCAGTGCGAAATTGAATGCATCTTTTCCAATCCCTGACAAATACCCCCTGCAGATTATTCATTTCCTGTTCCATTTCTCTCTCTCCCTCTCTCTCTCTCTGTGGTACTTCTTTTCATCCCTTCAGTCCCTCATTTATATTCTTCACCCCCCCCTCCTCTTTCCCTCTACCAGTTATCTACCTCTCTCTTTATCCATTCTTTTCTCTCCTCTGAATTATTATCCCTTGGCCTTGTCTTTGTATTTTAACAGCTCCTCCACCTCTCTCCCTCACTCTTCTCTTACCTCATGGTCCTTCCTTTTCATGCCCCTCTTGGTCTGTCTGTGCCCTTCTCTTTTTTCACCTCTGCATTCCTTCCTTCCACCCCACACACTCTTCCCCAGCCTTCTCTCTTTCTCCCTCTCTCCCACTAAAATGCTGACCACTGGCTTAAGTAATTGTTGAAACAGCAAAAACATCCTTTTTCAGTCACTCAAGCCTTACCCCCTTTCAATCACACCTCCCTTTCCCTCCCCATGACTGCCTGTCCCTCTCCCCACACCAGCCACCACGTCTCACGCTCCCCACACAACTTCAAATCAAACACCACTGCAAACTGTCTCTCCTGCCCCTCCTCTTGCCAATCTCTCTCTTCTCTCTCTTTTAGTCGCTGTCTTTCACTTTCTTTCCCTCCATCTCTCTCCCTTTCTCTCTCTTTCTCTAACCCCTCTCTGCATATGTATGACTGCATATTTCATTATTCCCCCACCCTCATTCTATCATCTGTGCATTTGCATCTCATTCACGTTTTTTTTATCCCCTTTCACGTGTTCCCTCCTCCTTCTCTCTCTCCCTCTCTCACTTCCCCCTCCCTCTCACTCTTCTGTTCCACTCTTATTCACCTTTCCTTCACACAATTTAACCTTCCCCCTTCATAAAAACTTGCCTTTTAAGTGTCTCAGAGCATCTGTGCCTGCACACAGATGCGTACTTGCACATCCAGATGAAACATCTTTGAACTGGGTTGTCACAGCAACAGTGGAAAGGAGGCGAGAGAAGGGAAAAATCAGGTTGACCCCAGCAGGAGGAGAGGGATTTTCCGACAGGGTGCGCCTCTTCACAGCCCAAGACTCCCAACATCTGTTAGCATCAGGGGGGAAAAAGGAAGGAGGGAAAAAACAGGCATCACGTTGATGTACACGCGCACTGTACCAAGAGCAGCTGGTACCAGTGTGGTTTGGGTACCCCCTTGGGGGCCTCAGGCTGAGTGGCTATCAGTGGTTGCAAGCCTGAATGAGAAATTATCAAAGTGTCGGTGTGTGTCCGTGGGATGCTTGTGCCAGCCTCACAGAAAGTGGGTCTAATTATTTTACAACAGCACAACTTCAGATATCATCCTGCTTGGGTAACAATGATGGGCTGCAAGCTATTGTGAGCTGGTGGCCCCTTTTGGATGTCTCAAGGAACCATATGCAGGTTTGTCCTTACATTCACATGTTTGAGGTCAGTGGGAAGGATGCTATTATTAACAACAGCCCAGTATTGGGTTTCCCTCCCAGTGCTCTATAAATAGATGAAAGACAGAGGAAAGAGAGAGCGAGAGAGAGAGAGAGAAAGAGAGAGAGAGAGAGAAAGAGAGAGGGGGGAGGAGAGGGAGAGAAAGGGAATGAAAGACCACAGCAGTTTTAAAGAGGAGAGAAGCGATGAATATGAATGATGGAGAGACCCTTATTCCCCATTGAGTTGAGTGAGTGATGGTAGTGCCTGACTGCACACAAGACTCAGTGGAGAACTGGTGGGGCATCTCGTAGAAGGACAACAGTATGTTTAATTCATGCAGCAACTGCTGGATTCTAGTGGAGGATTACAGAATGATCATTCTTTTTGGTTAATTAAGGAAAACTGTCGCATCAAATTAAAATTGCCCTTGTTACAATGTAATTAAAGTAGTAAGTGCGTTATTACCAAGCGACAGACAATAAACAATAAAACTGATATATTATATTTACAAACACTGTGCTTAGGTTTAGTTTGGGGTTAAGGTTGGATCAGAGCTATGTAACCACAGTGTATCAATTTACAGTTGAACATTATGACCATACTACATTGTACCTACTGGTATAATTACATTGTAATTAGTACCATATTCTGTCTGTTCCTCTGAACCTTTTTTGCTTCCTTGTTCATCGCAATACCAGATTCTCAGGAACTCAATTTTCCTATAACATTAACTGATGGTTTTTCTGAGTACCTGCCAACACCACATCTAAACTAGGTCATTGACCCCCTCATTAAAGTTTCATGCACAGATCAGCTTAGGGTGCAAAATGAAGGGAGGTGAAGATGGAGCCACTACAGAATGTATGGAGTGTATGTTTCTCTCTTTATCTCTCTCTCTCTCTCTCTATGTCTGTCTCTGTCTGTCTCTCTATCTGGCTATTTAGGCGAAACTGGATCTCCTCTTATACGCTGTTAGCATATACAGTACTGTGCAAAAGTTTTAGGCAGGTGTGAAAAAATGCTATGAACTAAGAATGCTTTGAAAAATGTAAACAATAAATGTTTATTTTTTATCCATTTACATGGTAAGACTGAGCACAGCAACAAGACACAACGTAGTTATACTGCATCAGCAGGGTCTCTCCCAGACAAAGATTTCAAAGCAGACAGGGGTTTCAAAATGTGCAGTTCCAGCTCTTTTGAAGAAGACGTTGAGGATCGTAGACGCAGTGTTCAGCCAAGGAAACTTAATGCAGCTGATGAAAAACACATCAAGCTTATTTACCTTCGAAATCGGAAGATTTCAAGCAGTGGCATCAGCTCAGAACTGGCAGAAACCAGTGGTACCCAGGTACAGACATTTACTGTCCGGGGAAGTCTGGCCAGAAGTGGTCTTCATGGAAGAGTTGCAGCCAAAAAGCTCTACCCCGACAAGGAAATAAGGCCAAGTGACTGAACTAAGCACGTAAACATAGAAACTAGGGTGCAGAAACATGGCAGAAGGTGCTCTGGACTGATGAGTCAAAATTAGAAATATTTGGCTGTAGAAGAAGGCAGTTTGTTCGCTGGAGGCTGGAGAGAGGTACAATAATGAGAGTCTGCAGGCAACAGTGAAGCATGGTAGAGGTTCCTTTCCAGTTTGGGGCTGCATTTCTGCAAGTGGAGTTGGAGATTTGATCAGGATGAATGGTGTCCTCAAGGCTGAGAAATACAGGCAGATACTAATCCATCATGCAATACCATCAGGGAGGCGTATGATTGGCACCAAATGTATTCTGCAGCAGGAACATAACCCCAAACATACAGCCAATGTCATTAACAACTATCTTCAGCTTAAAGAAGAACAGAAAGTCCTGCAAGTGATGGTATGACCCCCACAGAGCCCTAATCTCTACATCATCGAGTCTGTCTGGGTTTACATGAAGAGGAAGAATTGATGCTATTTTGAAGGCAAAGGGTGGTCACACCAAATATTGATTTAATTTAGAATTTTCTTCTGTTCCTTCACTGCATTTTGTTAATTTATGAAGAATTGATGAAAATAAACTGTTAACACTTCCATTTTTGAAAGCATTCTTAGTTTACAGCATTTTTTCACACCTGCCTAAAACTTTTGCACAGTACTGTAGGTTAGCATAAGTTAGCATAGGAAGCACTGAATCATTCAGTAACAGGAATACACAACATGAAAGTATGCAATGTTGAATGATTTTTCTGGGAAGGGGTACCCATGGTTTTCTTCCAGTTTTTTTCTTGACCTTGATCTGCAGTGCCCCTTGAAAGTATGTGAACCCCTTGAGCAGTTAAGAGTTTTACCATGATTTTTCAATGTTTTCATCACCAATTTTCCATAAATGAAATTTATGTTTATCAATTGCATGTACTTGTTTTGAGGGTATTGTGTGGGTAGCCAAACAACTACATGAAACATGGATTTCGTGTATTTGCAAAAGTAAGTGAACCCCGAGCTGCATTGGTGAAGTCAAGTAGGTAACCGATTTGGTGAATTACATTTGGGTGCTTATTTAGTCAATTAAGCAAACCAATTAAATGAGACATCGTTAGGAAAAGGGTTGGGCAACACAGATTAATAGAGAAAGGAAACAAACCAAACTACTGTAGTGCCAAGGTGTACCCACACAGATCAATAATGCCAAGAGGTAAGGAGATATCCGAGGACATCAGGAGGAAGGTACTGACAGTCCATCAGTCTTGGGAAAGCTATAAGAGCATCTCCAAAATGGAGGGCATTCAACATGACCGCATCTCTGCCTAGAAGTGGACGCCCATCAACACCATCACCAAGACGCACCAGAAGAAGAATAAATCAGGTAAAAGCCAACCCACACATCACCTCTAAAGAGTTTCGGATCTCTCTGGCAGCATCTGGGGTAAATGTACATGCGTTTACAATCAGACGAAATTTTTTGTTTTTTGATCGTGACCAAATTATTCTACCTTGGACTTATCTGTCCAGAGAATGGACTTCCAGAAGGCCTCTGGTTTGTGCTCTCTGGCAAATTTGAAAAGAGCAGCTTCGTTCTTTCTTGAGAGCAGAGGTTTCCTTCTAGCAACCCGACCATGAATGTCACGTCTATTCAAATTTCGCTTGTTCGTAGACTCATGTACATTACCCCAGATGCTGCCAGAGAGGTCACAACTCTTTAGAGGTGATGTGTGGGTTGGCTTTTACCTGATTTATTAGCGCCTTCTGGTGCTTTTTGGTGATAGTCTTGATCGGCGTCCACTTTTGGCAGAGTCGCGGTCATTGTTGAATGCCCTCCATTTGTAAGTTATTTGTCTTACAGTGGATGGATGAAGCTGGAATCTGTGATGGTCTTATAGCTTTCCCCAGTCTGATGGGCTGTCAGTACCTTCTTCCTGATGCCCTTGGATATCTCCTTTCCTCTCGGCATTGTTGATCTGTGTGGGTACACCTTGGCACTACAGTAGTTTGGTTGGTTTTCTCTCTCCTTTTATCTGTGTTGCCCAACCCTTTTCCTAAGGATGTCTAATTTGATTGGTTTGCTTAATTGACTAATTTAGCACCCAAATATGTTTCACCGAATCTGTTAACTGCTTGACTTTACTGATGCAGCTGGGGGTTCACTTACTTTCGCAAATACACTAATACCATGTTTCATGTAGTTTTTTGGCTACTCACACAGTTCCCTTTAAACAAGTACATGCAATTGATAAACATAAACCTGACATCTCATCAATGGAAAATTGGTGATGAAAAAATTGA
>NC_137923.1:38366940-38384440 GCF_963457725.1 Sprattus sprattus | reverse complement strand
GACACGCATGTGCGTGTGTGTGCGCGCGCGCGGGCAACAGCCGAAGTGAGAGAGAGGGGGAAGAGGAGAAGTGACGCTGAGAGTGACCGAATTAGATGCTTGGGTGGTTTGTGTATTTTTAAATTGAGTCATTCTAAAGATTTCCCCCCTGTGTTGCCTTGTGACTTGAAGGCAAAGACACGCGACCGGGTGGAATGTGTGTGCTTGTGAATGGTGCCCTGCGCCTGTTGATGTCAATTCCCAGCGCGAATTCACTGATTCACCAACATTCGGTGGGCTGACGTGCGAATGCGAGGGTATGAAAGAGCCAGCGAGTAGCTTCAAATGTTTTTGGGGCAAGGTCTTTCCCACACACTCCCCTCCCTCTCCCCCTCTCCCTCTCTGGCTGAGTGGCCGCTTGGCTTTGTGTATCATGTGCATCTCTCACGTGCTTGGATATGAACGACCAGCGCGCTCTTCTTCTGATGCCACTCTTCTCTCCTGCCCGGTTGGGGAAGCTGACCCGCTGGCAGGAGAGCATATTGCCATCTCGGCAAGAAAACTACACCCCACCTGGGGCTGTGTTCCCCTCTTCAGTGGGCACACCATCTGTACAGTTCAGGATGCACCATGGGAGACGTAGTGCCGTAATCTCGAGCAGCTTGCTCACTCTGCAGTGTACTGACCAGTCCCATTTGAAGTATCTCTACTCCTGTTGGCAGCAAACCGCAGGGTGACTATGGAAAGTCTGGTAACTTCGGTACTTTTGGTAAATTGTTTTCTCCCTAAAAACGCATTCCATAGTATGTTTGGTTAGACTATAATTTGGTTTCTTAAACGAACAAAACAAGCAGAAGGGTTTAGCATGGTCAACTGAATTTGTGATTTAAAATCTGACCTCATACTTCAATGGCTTAATCTATAGCTGATGAATTTAACATTTTCCCGTTGGTTTTTGCTTTCTGTCTTTTATACAGTGGGTCAGTAATATGTTTACTAGTCTATGCATAAAGAGTATGGCTTGTGTGGTTAATCCCACTTCCATGTTCAGAATTGAATTACCAACACCAACAAACCCACCATACTGAGCGGGCCTACTCGAATGAGACCAATCCTGAACACAGTCTCTGCTCATTAGGCCTGTGTGTTAGTGGGAAGTGACTATTTGAATGGTTAAGTGAGTTCCAAAGTGATTGCAGCGCAACCCCTCAAACTGCTTAGCCACAGCCCCAGGTCCCTTTACTGCTGCTCCAGCGACTTCAGCACCACATCAGTGGACAGCGACAGAACCCGTTCTCACTGTCTCTCTCTCTCTCTCTCTGTCAGTCTGTCTGTCTGTCTTTCTTTCTTCCACTTGCTTCCATCCACACTCCAGGACACCAGGGTCCTTCCCCTCCCACACAATAGATACATATAGTCTCCATTCACTCTTCAGCTGCCATTCATGTGTAATTCATTATTATACATGCTAAACTCTGCGGGCTCCTCCTCCCTCACACTTTCTGCAGCTGACTCACCAGCAATGCCCCATCCCCCATCCTGTTGTTGGTCACCACTTTTCAGAATCATGGGAATTGTTAGCCTGACGATGTCATACTCATAATTCTAGTCAAAATATGAGTCTGATCCTGACCCATTGGGCTGTGATTATGGGGCGTGTTTCAACGAACCAGGAAAGAAAATGCCTCTTCGCTGAATTGGGTACCTAGAACCAATTAGAGCAACGTAGTATGACCATCTGATACATTAAACTTTTACCTGATCCCGTAGGATAGGAAGGACGGCAAAAACATCTTTTCAACCGACAAATGCTTTAATCGTGTTTCTCTGTTCCTCTTTCAAAATGAATGCGCGTCAATATCTGTGAGATATACTTTCTCCCGTTATACATATTAGCAGTGAGGCTAGCTAGCTACTATGTGTTTCAATGGATTTTTGGTCTAAGCTTTAGCAATAACCTTACAATAATGGTCTAGAGAGCTTTAGTTAAGACAAACAATACTCTGCAACATTCGTGTTGCACATACACAACTAACCGAGTCAATGTAGACATTTAAAAAGTCGTGTAGATAGCTTAATTCACTTAAGATATTTCCAGGCCGAGAAGCCGCCATCTTGGTACTTTTTCAAATCTACTGGTTAATTCAACTCAAGCGTTGGTTAATCATCTGTCCATCAACGTATAAAGCCCGCTCTGACAATTTCATTGGTCAGATCGTTTGGCTGAAAACTGATATTTTCTCCCAACTAGCTCAAACCCAGACCAAATCTCCCAGAACACAAAGTTTGTGGGCGGGGTTTGGGCTGGTATCCAGGCTAGGGAATTGTAGTTTTCCTAAATTAAGCAGTGATGGGGAGTTTTTGAACAAATTACCTCGAAAGGAGTTTCTTCTTTTAATATCTTCTATCCTTCTCTCCCATTCTCCACTTTCCATTCATCCTTAAATATAATCTGTGACCCTGCATCCTTCTGATACCGATTGCCCCTCATTGAATCCATCAGACTATACTCACTTGTAACGGTACTTTTGTGTTTTTTGTGGGAGTCTCACTTCCGTTGTTTCTTAGAGGCTTTCACTGGCTGTAGCGAGGTGATGGTTGATGAGTTCTGCGGTAACAGCAGTAGATCAGATACAGCAGTTCACCAGTATGTCTCCTGATAGTAATTCATAACAAGAGTGCTAATGAGCTTTTATCATTCATGCAGCAGCATGAGACCCAGGAGAGCCGTGCATTTGATATGAGACACAAACTGGCAGCATGTAAACAACATCAAACTTCCTCTCTTCTGTCTCATGCGATGAGCAGCATCAGGAAGCGGCGTGGGGGAAGCTCGCGCACGGGTGAGATCACATGGCAACGCGATCACCTGGTTCTTCCAGTCCTTGTTCAGGCACGCATAGCGCCTACGTCGCCCTCTTCCAAATTATTTGAAGATTCAGTTAGTTGCCTTGCCTTCCTGCATGCTCCCCTATCGTGTGTAACACATTTGTGGATTTATTTAGTCATTTATGGGAGTGTTTTTTAACAATAGTGTATGAAACTGTTTGTTGAGTTCCAACTTTACATTCAACAATGAGTATCTCATTTGGTACATGATGGTCGAAATAATTGGGGTGACGCAGCTCACCTCTCTCACAGCTTTATTGCAGCCTTGGATACAGTCCACCATTCCCCTCCAAATCTTCTCTATTGGCAGTGTGCCATCCCAAAGAGCATTGAACTGTATTCACAAAATGACTTTGCTCTCCTTTCTCTCTCTCTCTCTCTCTCTCTCTCTCTCTCTCTCTCTCTCTCTATCTCTCTCTCTCACTGTGTCCTGTCATTCTCTCTCCATCTCTCTATTTATTTCTCCCTCTATCTTTTTGTGTTCTTTTTATTTTCCCTTCTGTCCTTTCTTTCTTCTTTCTGTCTTTCTCTTAACATTTTATTTTTTACCATTTGTTACCAACACACTCTTTCTTCTCTCTTTCTGTATTTCTCATCTTTTCCTTCTCCCTCTCTCTCTCTCTCATCTCTGTAGATGAGTTCCTTCAGCACCAGGGCGTTGACGCTCCTCTCCTCTGTGTTCGGAGCCTGTGGCCTGCTCCTGGTGGGCCTGGCCGTGTCCACAGACTACTGGCTGCTCATGGAGGAAGGCATCATCCTGCAGCAGAACCAGACCATGGAGGTGAAGATGGCGCTGCACTCTGGCCTCTGGAGGGTCTGCTTTGTGGCCGGTAGGTACCCACACGGTCCCCCCCACACTAGGTACCCCCACTGTCACCCCCCCCCCCCCCCCCCCAAAGCTCAGCAGAAGTCACTAAGGCTCAGGATGTCACTGTGTTCCTGTAGGGTAACTGGTAGAGCAAGGTGATGGAAAAACCAAGGTCATGGGTTTGATACCCAGGGGAACCACACCTAGTGATTTTAAATTAATGGGTTTGTGTACTGTACTGTATTAAAGATAAAAGTGTCTATTAAAGTAGTAAGTGTGTAAATGCAAATGTATTATTAAATGAGTTCTATAGTTTATATTTGTCATTTTGGTTTACCTTTTTGTAATTGTATCTCCGTTATAGCAATACTAGTCGTGAAATCTGTCGCATTTAGTGCACAGGAACTGTGGAAACATAGCAGTGTTTGTACATTTTTGGATTCGGTCATCCTTTTATCTCGTGTGCCCAGAACAATGCACTGCCTGGCCAGAGTACAATCCATCCCCTTCCCTTGCCTGTTGTCACTACACACACACAAGTGTTTAATCCTCACAAGCCAATTCTACCAGTGACAAATGTTCAGTGTTGGGGGCCATTAAACAGTACTCAAAGAGCTGTTTGCTTTTGTGTATTTCAATGAGCCGTTGTAAAGCTTTAGTCTTTGGCTGAGCATTTGGTGCTATTTCAGCTTTGGTGCTGTTGATTCAGGCCCAGTATCTCTGTTTGTAGTCCTGTGCAGTGTTCTGTGACCTTTGTTCAACCTCTTGTCCACACCATTGTTGGCAAACATTTTCCTCTTTTTCTGTTTCTTTCTGTCTACTCCTTCCTTCCCTCCATCTGGCCATCTCTCTATCCCATTTCTTCCTGTCCATTCCGTCCGTCCTCTGTCTCTCTTGGCTTGTTTTTGCTCTTTCTCTGTCTTGTTTCTTTCTCTCTTCCCCTCTCTCTCTCTCTGCCTGTTTCTCTGTCCCTCTGTCTCTCCCCCTCTCTCTTCTCTCTTGCTGTCTCTCTCCCTCTCTCTTTTTTTTGGTCTGTCTCTGTCTCTTTCTCAGGGCCAGAAAAAGGAAGATGTGTGGCATCAGAATACTTCACTGAGCCAGAAATTGAGATTACCACGGAGAACACTGCAAATATTCTAAGTAAGTGGCATGTCAAAAGAAAGCAAAGCGAAAGGACAGCGTTTTGAATTAAAAACCCTCTGAGCTTCCTTCCCACTGAGCTCCTGATGATCTCCCATGAGCAGTATTTTTGTGTATTCCCAAGTAAACAGCTTATTCCTTTGTAGCTCACCCTTCTCCTTGACATCTTCCTCTCTTCTCTCGTACGCATATTAGAGATGGTGAGGACAGCCACACCATTCCCTATGATATCTCTTCTCTTCGTCTTCACTGCCTTTGTCATCAGCAACATCGGACACATTCGGCCTCAGCGCACCATCTTGGCCTTCGTCTCTGGAATCTTCTTCATCCTCTCAGGTACTCCATATTCGTTGTTATGCTGAGTTAAAGGAACAGTCCACGATTCTACTTCAATACACTCTCTGTCAAATTCTGCAAATTGCTCCTCACGGTGCTCTAGCTGTCTGTGCGGTAAAACAAAAACTCTGGTTTTCTTACGCGGTCCTGACTCTGTAAATAGGAAATAAACTAAATGGACTGAGCCATACACCATTCCAAACTATCAACACATTACTTAAGGAGCATGGAAGGAAATTGTATAATTGTATTGGTTGTTGAGTTCAAATATCAACAGCCGTTCACTAGAATTACGGACTTTGCCTTTAAGCACCAAGATTTTTTTAATTTACCACTTTTAGGGACCAGATGCTGTATGTTTTGGATCATCCGGATGTTGGAATATGTTGAATATGTTGTGTCCTCATATAGCAACTCTTGCATGAGGACTTGCCTAAGGTAGAATTAGAAGTCTAAGATTAGAAGTCTAAATCTGTTTCTGCTGTAGATTTCTCTCAGTTTTATTTATGAAACTTGGACTTGCTTTGGAGCCGGATGTAGTGTGTGGCAGCGCCACAGCAAGTATTTTTACTCACGTGTGTTTGCAGATGTCTCCACACACATCGGGTAGAAATGAGAAGTGATCAGTTGAAGCAGAGTCTTTGTTCCATCGCTGGGTCGCTTTAGGTCGGGAACTTTGTCAAACTTGTGCAGCACGGAGCCGAAAGCCTTAGCCTGGTCTGATCCGACAGACGTACACAGGCTGTGTTGACTGAGCCTTCCGCTGTTATCTCTCTCTCACTGATAAGGCAGGTGGGCGATAACGGCTGCCTCGGTTGCAGATGTGAAATCAGGGAAGCTCGACGCTAACTTCCTGACACACAGCCTGCAGACACACAAACACCCGCCATGGTTATGAAGAGGTCTGACATGCTCTAGAACCTTTCGGCCCCAGTATTTTAGTGCAGACTTGGTATCCACTGCAATTATGCCCACAGAATCCTGTAAAATCAAAAAAAATGTTTTACAATGTGAGAAGACGTTTAACAGCATGTTAATCTTGTTAATCTGGGCCCTTCTTGTCATCTGAGGAGAGAAATGTCTATATAGCTATAGAAGTAATCATGTAGTACGCTTCATAGACAGTATGTATATATAATGTCATGAATAGAGACAAAGTAATTTCTAATCATTATTCGCTTGTAGCTGGCCAATATGTAGTTAAAAACTGTTATAATAACTGTTTCAACTGTTTAAAATTCCTTTTGTCTTTTCTGGAGCTTCCCTGATAGGGAGAGGAGAGGAGCTGAGAGCTGAATGAAAATATCTTGTCTTCTCGAGTCTTTGTCAGTGAAAGCTGCATCTATGGTTTCTGTGAAGTTTTCAAATCCTGGCATGTGAAACTGTGGCTCAGTCAACGAGCTACTTCACTGGACATGGAGAGAACAGCCATCTAATTGGCAGTATTTCCTTTTGATGCTTGGAGTGCTTGGCCACTCTTGCACTAGATAGAAGATTCATGCAGAGGCAAGTTTGCGTGCTAGAAGACCATGGATTAGTGAACAATGTGTACTGCCTTTTTGTTAGGTAGGTAGGGCTATTTAAGGTCTTCAGGGCTACTCAAGGACACCAGGAACTTATAGACTCTGTGGGAAACATAATTTTGCCCATGCAGTGTGTATCACCCCATCTCTAAAACTGAAGAATACAAAAAAAAAACCATAATACCACTTCAAATTCTCCCTTCTTCGAGACATCCTCACCCCCACTTCTTGTTAAAATGTAATTATTCTCCTTACCTTGTACATTACCCAAAATGGATAGTTTGTCTGTCTGGAGACAAAGAGCTAAACAGGGTGAATGTCTCTGGCAGTGGCGGCGGCAGCTTGGCTCTCCTGACCCTCTCCTGAACACGCCGTTCCCCAGCCACTCTCCCGAGCTGATCCATGGTTAGCTCACAGGGCCGGGCCGGGCCGGGCTTGGCTGCTCCCTCCGGCACCATCTGCTGTCACGGCTAGTGCCACCGCTGAGGTCATCTCTACTATTGGTGCCACTGCTGACGGTGCGGCTACTACTGCTGCTACTGCCGCTGTAGTTGTCACCGCAAGGGTCATTGGTGACTTCTTCGATCACTGTTGAAAGTAGAGAGAGACACTGTTGTAGTTTCTGTGGCTGCTGGGGTCTTTGTCACTTCTATTACTGATGATGAGGTCTGCAGGAGAGACATATAGTCTTTTCCTCTTTGGTACTTTGCTGCTGAGAAGCACTTTCAGACAACTGCTTTGGTGTGTGTCTCTGCAAGGCTCGAACTTCACCAAGGTCATGGGGTTGACTCCTTGGGAGAGACACAAACTGAGAATGGTGTTCCTTCCTCCACTCTGCTGTATGTGATTCTTGATAAAAGCAGCTACACTAAATAAATAAGTGTGGGCATATTTGTGTCTGTGTGCATGTCATTTGTTGTGAGTCTTTGTGTGTGTGTGAGAGTGTGTGTGTGTGTGTGTGTGTGATTGGCTGTAAATCTCTCAGTGTGTGTATTTACACACGTCAGTCTATGTGTGTGTGTTTGTGTCTACTTTAAAGGAGGGTATTTAACAATGCATGCCCGTCTCAGTGGATTTGTTTCCCCTGTGCTTTTTTGCAGTGCATTATTGCATTGCCTGGGCTGAGGCTGTAGCTTATTTAAGATGCCTGTGGTGTGCTGGCTCTGAGTAGGGATGTGTCATGAATATGATATGGCATCATGTTCCACTGAATGCAGCAACCACTGCTGTTCCCTCTCTGTGGCTGGCTGAGTTGAGCTTTGCGGTGGGGAACAGTTGTGTTATTCAGATTGCGTTAACACGTGTGGTGGTGAATTTTGTCTCGGCGGAGTTTAGTTCACAGAGCATGTATCGTGATGCGATTTTAGTTTGGTTGTGTTGGGTTGTGATGTTGTGATGAGGTTGGCATGGTTGCAAATCTGTACTGGCTGTGGTGTGTTTTGTGAATAAGTTGCATCACATGTGTGTTTTACGTCACAAGCTAACCCATTTGTGACCACAGCTACTAAAGTTGCCACACATTCAAACACTCATTATTCGATTTTTCCTACTCATAAGTTTGGTTAGAAACACTGGGTCATTTATGGGTTAACGTGTAATGACTGACGCTCTTATTTTGTCATTGTTTGGGTTGTGAGTGGTTGTGGTGTGTACCTGGTGTGTAATGTTTGGCTTGTGAGCTGTTGTGGTGTGTTCCTGGTGTGTAATGTTTGGGTGGAGTTTAAATGCTGCCGCTGCACTTCTAATCTGATGGGGGATTTAATGGAAGCTCAGGCAGAGAACAACTGCAGGACCCACTGACAGACAAGCAGAATGTGTGTGTGTGTGTGTGTGTGTGTGTGTGTGTGTGTGTGTGTGTGTGTGTGTGTGTGTGTGTGTGTGTGTGTGTGTATGTGTGTGTGTGTGTGTTTGTGTGTCTGTGTGTGTGTGTGTGTCTGTGTGTGTGTCTGTATGTTGTGTGTGTGTGTGTGTGTGTGTGTGTGTGTGTGTGTGTGTGTGTGTGTGTGTGTGTGTGTGTGTGTGTGTGTGTAGGAGAAAGAGCGAAAAAGATAGGGAAGGAAATGAGGAGGAGAAAGAGAAGATGTTGTGTATGCACATATGTTTGCTTATGTATGTGTGTGGGCCTTTCTCACTTCCCGGTCTCTTGTGGATTGAGAATATTCTTTCCTCATTATTCTGCCGTGGCTCATTTAAGCTGCCAGATTTGCTCACTGTTTCCTGATGTTGTCTCTCCTGAGCACCAAGCACAAGCCTATCTTAGCATTCACAGCATTTGCAACCGCTGCAGATGACCAATTACAGGATTATAATTATTATTATCCTTTTCAATTATCTCTCTATTTAGTCCAGATTGTTTTCCCCTGCTACACTGATCAGGGCCCTCAGTCTTAAAAGATGTCAGGATCAGGAATCCGTTGGGATGGCTTTTTGGTGAGGACACAGGAAGAGGAATAGTTCATAAAGTGGAGTTGAATGGGTAATTATTAGCGGTAGACACTCCACAAGGGTCCTAAAAGGCAATGGGAGCTGTTCAAAGTCTTTTCTCCCGTAATAGGCCTCATGACAGCTGCCTCTGACATGCTACTTTAATCTGCTTTACCCTGCCAGAGGCGCTGTGCTACTCTCTCTCTCTCCTCATGCTCTCTCTCTCTCTCTTTATCTCTCTGTCTTCTCTCTTTTTTCTCCCATCTCTCTTTTCCTCTACATCCTCCTGTTTCCTCTCTTGACCTCTTTTTTTCCCTCTGTTTCACCCTTTTCTCTTTCACCCTGCAATTATATTATGTGTCAACATTTGAACATCCTTTCAGACCCGGGTTATGGAACGTGACATAGTAATAGATTTAGGGACGTTAGGCTTTATGGCCTCACAGCCTTCTTATTCCTATCAGACACACACACACACACACACACACACACACACACACACACACACACACTCTCCCTCTTGTCTCTTCCTGTTATCTGTTAAGCCTTACCCTTTCTGCTGCGTGCCTCTTTGTGCCTCCAACATTTTTGTCCTCTCTCTGATTGCCATGAATGTCAAAGCATCAGCGCGTCTCTCCAGGAAAACGCCACCGAACCGACTCCAGACTCGGCGAATGCTGCTGATGCTGATGTAATATTAAAGATGTCTTTATCTCAGTCAGGATGTACTGTGAGTCAAAATGTGTCACATAACAATGCTTACAACAAAAACGTCTTAAACCAAGCTTGTTTTCTCCTTCTCTCTCTCTCTCTCTCTCTCTTTCTCTGTTTGTCTCTGTCTGTTGTTTCTGTTATTCTGTGATATTCAGGCTTGAGTCTGGTGGTTGGTTTGGTGCTGTATATCTCAAGCATAAATGACGAGGTGATGAATCGTCCGAGGGAGCCGGAGGGCTTCTTCTACTACCACTATGGCTGGTCCTTTGCTTTCGCAGCCAGCTCCTTCCTCCTGAAAGAGGTCAGCTCAAAAAACACACACATACACACACAAACACAAACACACACAAACACAGACATACAAACACAAACACAAACACACACACACACAAATACAAACATATGCGCACACACGTATAGTCACACACGTACACAACAAACACACAGCGAGGACATGCAACACATCCATACACACAACACACATCACATACACACACAGACACATATCTTTATATAATAATCTCAAAATAATTAGCACCAGGTGCTTGTAGCTCTCTGATCTCAGAGCAGCCTCAGCACCTACAGGCCCTCATCAATACACATTAGCGTTAGCGGAGAGCACCTGCTGCTACCCACTCACGCTCGCTGGACACTTCCCTACCTGTCACCATGCATTAGCATGACAGCAGTGTGACTTCCTGTTGCTAACCGCTACCACCTAGTCGCCATTATCCACCACCAGCACCGTTTATTATTTTCACACAGCAGCAGGCACAATAGCAAAAGCAAAAGGAAGACCAGGTTGCTGACTGCTAACAAGTAACAAACACCTCAATCCATACTCATTAGGACGTAGGTGAATAGGCGACAGGCTCTGTCTGTCACTCGGATGGCCTGAGACCACCGGCTCTCTCCCAGCTCTTGACCTGCCCTGCCTGCCTGCCTCCCTGGATGGCTGGGTTGTTTGGCAGTGCTTCGGGGCTTAACTGCACGGCTGAGGCGGTAATTGCCTGGCTGCGCCATGAGTGAGCTTGACAGTGGCGTCTCGTGGGCTGTCTGCCGCAGAGCTGCAATAGCCTTGCAATCCCCCCCCCCACCACCCCCCGCCCCAAACGCAATGTCATGCCACAATAACAAAGCTCAAACTCAAGAGAAAAGAGAAAATACAAAACATAATTATGATTTAACAGACCTGTGTTCTGAAATGGGAGCAGTCTGTAAATTAATTTGTGATGGCCACAATTCCTTTTACAAATGCTGGGATATTCATGATTTCACTTGGGTGTACAAAAGTACTGAGTACGTTTTGTTAAATTTGCTAAAGTGTTTGTGCGCGCGCATGTGTGTGTGTGTGTGTATTCGTGCACACAAGCAAAATATCAAGACAGGCGTGTTATGTTGCTGACATTTCAGGTTTGTCGTTTAAAATACTTTAGTGCAGAAACTTCATTACAAACTAAATTTCTTAGAATCAACATTTGTATTCCCTGGGGAAACACAATGGCACACATACAGTGTAATGAGCAGAGACAACAGGTTCTTTGTCTGTTTTGACAGTTTTTGTCTTTTTTAGTATCTCTTTCGAGTGGGGTGGGGGTGCAGGAGTCCAGACAGAAGGGCTTTTGCTCCCATCCAGAACCTGCTGTACCCAGCAGGAACATCAATAGTGACTGGGGTAGGGGGGTGAGAATTAGCCCTTCTAATACTGTAATTATGCTATTAGGCACAGTTTACAGAACTGTAAATAGATATTTCATTAAGAAGATACTTTGGGTAATTTATGCTTTGATATTATATAGAATGTTATGTTTAAGAAAGTACAAAGAATCTTTTACACACTGAAAATTGTGTTGTACTGTGTGGCAGTGGTGTAGTTAGAATGTGATGTGAGCTTTGCAAGATTAAGTATTACAAGCATTACCAAATGCACAATATATTACAACAAATCTATGGGGCCCACCTTTGTGGAGTTTGTCTGAAATTATGTCAGAAACCAGAATAATTAACTGAGTTTCAAATTTATGAACCAATCCAACACCCTCTAAATGCAGAGAGCTAACTTCACCACAGTCGCCGACACGCACCTGACATCTGCTTGACAATTACATTCACGACATAGCTGGATCTATAACTGTTATCTCATCGAAGGTTAAATTAACTAATTGCACATTATGTTATTCTGCCAGTTTGAACAAGACATGAAACAGTGCATAGTGGCACATTTTTGCATTACAGTTTTTCTCTGTTCCTAAAACAATTTTTTTCAAAGCATGCCTCGGTTTCTCTTAGCTCTAAACACAAATCCCAAAACCACTCACACAAAATGCAAAACCCTTTATATCTTCTGCAAAATGCCACTTTGGTTTCAAAACACTATTATGTCACCTCAAAAGGGTATTTTGTTTTCAAACAACAAACACAGACCATTATATTAGACACAGTTTTCAATTGTTAACCACATTTTCTTCAAAACACTAAACACCATCCTCTCTACTTTGCATACTTCATCAATGCCAAAACCTCATTGTGTTCAAACAGAAAACACTGCTAATCAATTGGCAAAACTTCCATTTCCAAGGCTGTTGTGCAATTTGAAATCAAAACTTTCGCTCCTAGTTTGGAGAACAATTTATGGCAACATTGAAGTGAGTGGTGATCAGAGAGGCAGAGGAGTGAGAGTAAGAGGAGGAGGAGGAGGAAAATGATGATGATGAAGAAGAAGAGCAAGACGGAGAGCCATTACTGTATCTCTGATGAGATTCATGTGTTCAAAACATGTGGTCAACATGGGTTTGACCATGCAGGAGGCTGGTAAGGCTGGCCAGAGGGTTCAACCAAACATAAGCCGCTTCTCAGTTGCACCGATTCTCCTGACATTCAGAAGAGAGAATGGGTAAGAAACACTACTATGACATAACGTAAAACACTAGTTTGAATGCCTTATCAGGAGCATATAATTCTTGTATTTAGAATATTTTACATTGTACTGTATTTGTAAAATTATAAACAAATACAAAGTGCAACCATTGATGATACGAAGGTGAGGGGAGTCTAACCAGAGATCTGCTGCATGCAAGTCATACGCTCTACCCGCTGCACCAAAGTCACATGTTCGGCACGAGAAAATATATCACTTCTTAGACAGCCTATAGACAGTTTCTTTAATGCTGTCGTAGTCGCAGCAGTGTTGAATTTTGACATGATTATGGTCTTGAATTCTTCATAACGCGTTCATGGTCATATCCTGCCTTAGCGGAGAAAAAAATTAGCCTTTTTCTTTGAGTTTAGACTATGGTGCCGTTATAGATATCATGGTTTTGGTGATCGACCTCTCCTGCCTTTTGAAGAGGGACGTGCACGCGCAATTTAGCTGATGATTTTAGCCTGGGATAAATTAACGAGAGGTTAAAATAAATTAGCGCCCGTCGCCAGACGGGCTTGGCCTGTTCTCAATTAGCGAGGTAGTATCTCCAGTTGCGAGCTAAATTAATTATCTTAGCTTCAGTTGTACGCCGAACAGGGCCCTGGTCACCCTACCTTGCCTTACCCATAATACCAACAACAAAAACAACAACAACAACAATAATAGTATTCAAGAAAAAAGAGCTCTTGTACTGTATAGCCACATATCCAAATTCAGGTGTCTGAACCGGATCAGAACTGTAAAAAAGTGGATCGATACATCTCTTGCCTGCCCCCGCAGCACTTAGGCCCCTCATCTGAACTTCTGGATAGTTCTTGTTGTGACTTTACTCATGCAGTGGCTCTTGGTGCCAATGGCAACCCTCTCTCTGCACGACTTTAAGGAAGCCTCCCCGCACCACTAAGGGAGATCCATAGTGTTCTTTGAGAGTTCTAAGTGTTCTAAGGGAGACCCTTAGTGTTCTTAGAGTGTTCTAAGTGTTCTAAGGAAGATCCTTAGTGCCAGTAGTTCCTGAGGTCATGAGCGTGAATAATTCACCTCTCATTCATTCCCCTATAAACAAAGCATAAATTGTCATTCCTGGGCTGAAGTGAGTTGGACACGCTTCCCCAAAAAAGTCCAATTTGGGAGCACTCATTCAATGTAGGGCACGACTCAAGTTCACCAGGAAGATTTGAATGGCCAATGTGGATTAAGTGTATATGGCTTATCTCTGTGTGTTGTAGGGTGCGGGGGTGATGTCGGTTTACCTCTTCATGAAGCGCTACACTGAGGAGGAGATGTACCGGCCACACCCAGCTCTCTACCGCCCCCGCCTGTCCGAGTGCAGCGACTACAGCGGTCAGTACCTGCACCCGGAGTCCTGGCCGCCTCCCCAGCGTGGCCGCAGTGCATCCGAGGTCTCCAGCGACATCTCCATTCAGCTCAACCAGACCACACCTCCGGGTCCGCCCAAGGGGAGTGGCGCCGGCCCACCCCCCAGCGGCCCTCTCTCCTCCGGCCCGTCGTCGGGGGCCAGCTACCACCACGCCCCACCTTCCTCCTCCTCCTCTTCCTCCTACCCTCACTCCATCCACCACGCCTCCGGCCACAACTCCCAGGCCTTGCCCATGGCCACGCCTCCATCAGCTGTGCCCCCGCCCCGCTACCACCACGCGCACATACGCATGAGCGCCTCCCCCTGCTAGAGGAAGAGAGAGAGAGAGAGAGCATTGGAATCCTCACAGGAACACAAGCTTAAAACACATACACACAGACATGCCCAAACACATGCACGCAAACACACACACACACACACACACACAGGGTGGGGCGGGGTGCAACGGAAAATATGAACATGAATGTTGGATGAGAAGAAAAGGAGAGCTGAAAAAAGCGATGTAGAACAATTGATGGGAGGAAAAGGGATTAAAGGTAGGTGGGGGGGGGGGGGGGGGGAGTAAAGGGAGGAAGGAGATAAGCGTTTGAAGGATTCATGTTTTTGCATTAACTGTGCCTGAGATGAAGACTAAGAGGTTGGGGAGGAGGGGAGGAGTGGGGAAAAGAAGTGGGAGAGGAGGGGGGAGGAGGGCCAGAGCATTTACTACACAAACTTTATATTTGAAACACAAGTAAACATAAAAAAAAACACACAAACAACAATCAAGAACACTTCTATATGTATAGAGATTTGTACTTCAACTGTATGAAAAGAAAGGTTGTCATTTCTGTCGAGACGTTTTCATGTTTTCTCCTAGCTGTTATGCTAGGTATGTTTTTTTCACCTGCATCTTTACTTCATGACAAAGTACAATTTGTATGATAATGTTTTTCTGGTTTGTTTTGATGGTAAGCTTTGCTGGCGAATGTTTGGAATAGTCTTGTAATGGTTGAACATTGAGGTGTCTTTACAATGGAAATTGTATTGCCTGAAGCTCAGTACCTCTCTAGAATTGAATCTTTATGAAGTATAGAATCTTGCTAAAAACTTAATTCTTCCTGAGGTACAGAATCTTGCTGAAGCGAAGAATCTTCCTGAAGTGTAGAATCATTAGCTGAGAATATAAAATAATTGTTTGAGCCTAAATTAATCAGCCTTTCCCCAGAGTTGTATATAATATAAAATAGCAGTCAGGCTCTTCAGAGAGGTGTGGTATATTGGACACATTTCACACCTCCTTCCATTAGTCCTATGTCTTTAACTGCCGCACCATCAGTTGGCAACCAATTAAGATCACCCACAAAATTGCAAACGATTGTAGAAATACCGTTTAAAGAAAAAAAGATTTGCTTGGCCTCCCGATGTCGCTTCTTGCAGCTAGATGCAATTTGCCTCTTATTTTGTACTCAGTATTGGATATTGAGGGTCCATACGCAGCAAAGGCTTAATGCAGCAGAACAGCAATAGAATGCCTTGCCTTAGAAATGGTTTGTCTTTCTGTTCCCTTCAGGGACTTTTCTGTTTTAGCTCAATTTGCAGCTGTCTGGGTCTGTACTTTATGTTCCTAACACTCTAATGTCCATTAATATTTGTACTTGGAAAACTAGAGTGCTACTATTATTATTATTACTACTACTACTACTACTACTACTTCTGCTCCTAGTATTACAGTTATTGCTATTATCCTAATAATGTATTATGAAAAAAACTCCATATGCATTTCTAAATCAATATTGTAAGTACTACTAGAAACCTTTTTTATTGATATGATGTAAATTCAGTTTGAGGAATGCTGAATGGAAGTTGAGAGTTAAAGAGAGAGAGAGAGAGAGAGAGAGAGAGAGATTTATGTCAAATGAAATGACCTACTCACCAACCGTAACATAGCACTGTAGTCATGAGTGGCTGGAGTATACTACTAAACTGTCCTCCAAACATAGCACTGAAATCATGGGTGGCTGGAGTATACTACTAAACTGTCCTCCAAACATAGCACTGTAGTCATGAGTGGCTGGATTATACTACTGAACTGACCTCCAAGCCTGGGATGTGGACAGTTCACTCAACTACATTAGACTCTGATTCACTAATTACTAAAGCTATTTGCACAGACTGGTGGTAGCAGGGAGCTGTTGGTAGTTATGCAGCCTCGAACTAAACAAAGGCATATCAGGTATTATGTCATATTGTAAAATACCTTTGCTATAGCACAATACAGAAATACCAATGCAGAGCCATCGGCAAGGTGAGGCGATTCCCACTGAGTGTCAGGCTGTGATATCATCGGAGGCTAAAGACGTGCCTTTGCGTCTCTGTGGCGCCCCCATGTGGATGCAGAGAGTAACGCAGGTCTCGCTGACGGGGGAGGAGGGTATGAGTCATGCTTACCAAGAGAGGACAGCTAATCATTCAGAATGTGGGGGGAAACGCTTGAGGATGGACTGCCCCTTGGAGTTCTTTTTTACCCTCTGTAAATCCTACATTTTTCATTTTGAAATCTATATTTCAGTTTTCCCTGACTATAAAATCTAGAATAAAGGTAGCACCAAGATTATAGTATAAGTTTTAAACAAACCTTAAGAATTGTATTCTGACATAGTCCAATTCTTTTCGAAAAATGGTACCTTAAGTCAGGAATGTACAGGAATCAGAGAACTTTATGTACTTATATGATGACAAGAAAAGTAAGTATAGCCACAACTATTTTTCTTCTGGATCCAAAGACTGTGAGGTAATATCTGTTTGAAATGGGACAGGGTTTGTTGCCCCTCTTTGACTTCCTGCTTTATGAACATCGAGGACTGGTTCCTGCTCGAGAGACTTCAGAGCGGTTGGGTAGTTCCTGTTTATAAACCTGTAGCATTGTTACAACAGATGAAGCTCTGTAGTAGAGATTAGTTTTACTGACCATATCCTATATTACTTATATAAATGAGACAAAAGGTGTGTGTTTGTGTGTGTGTGTGTGTGTATTCTTGTGTGCGTTATGGTATGTGTGAATGTGTGTGGGTACATGAGCCTGTATGGCACGTCATTGCATACACACAAGTGTGTGTTCGACTGTAACTGTGTGTATGTGAAAGAGAGAAAGAGTGGTGCTGGTGATGGGTTGATGACGCAAGACACAAAATTGCTTTGCAACAAATTAGATTGGATTGTACATTGGCTACCCAGTGTGCTTTCTCTCTGTCCCTGGAACTGTCACTTACGTATTTATTGTCATTTGTGAGGTGGCACTATCCGAAACATTCAGCCTGTAGGGTTGAACCGAATGCTGCATTCTGTTGGAAAGTCCTTGAACAGCATGTGTCACATCTGCCAAGTGTTTGGCGGAGTGGGATTCA
>NC_137923.1:38201940-38361940 GCF_963457725.1 Sprattus sprattus | reverse complement strand
TAATGTGTTTATTTTTTTTTAATCAGAGGAGTTGCTCGTACTGACAGTTCACAAATGGTGAGACAAAGACCCACTGACTGTAATCTGAGTTCAGGCATGCGCAGGCAAATGTCTCTCAAGAGGTACAGACTGAATTTGAGAATCTCAAAACTTATCCAATTCATAAATCAGGGAGTTCGTTTTAATGGGCTTGTAAAGCAGATATGGTGACACCTCGACGTCTTACTAACGCTGCCCACCGCTCGCCCCCTCCGTCATCCCCCATCCCTGCCGCATCCGTGTGAAGACCATCAGAACTTAGTCTCAGCGAAAGCGCAACAGCAAACAGATGTACAAACAGTGAAGGTAAGACCATACCCAAACAGGAGATGTTTCTTGATGTTCGGTTTAGTTTGTATGAATTATTGTCACTAAACGTACAGCGGATGTCTCTGCCTTGCTTGTTAAATATGAAGGAAAATGAGAGGCGTTTGAATTGAATTGTTTGATGACAGTTTTCAGGTAAACATCTAAAGGAGGTTGTTAATTTCTTCAACGATTCTGCATTTGACTATTGCGCAAATCCTGTTGTTGTTTAACGTGCAAATGTGAATGTGTATTCCCATTTTAGTACAAACAAAATGAATGAATGTAGGCGTTGTTATTGGTCGTTTATTGATTTGCCTCAGGAACATAAATCGGGTTACACGAAGCGTGACAGCAAAGCGTTCACAATTTTAAAGCTTTACTTCTGTCTTTTGGCAATGTTTTAAAACACAGGTATTTACTTCGATTATTCATAGTTGCCATCATTGGCATATTACAGGTTTTCACTTCGCCGGTGGTTTCGACATTAGAACAAATTGACACACATCCATGTGAAAACCTCAAAGCGTCCATATCAACGACAATGACGGGAACGGCACACACAAGCGGTCTCTGGCCACAACAGCACGTTCATTATCGCTACGTGTTGCAGTGGTTATACACTAGTAAGGTGTTACACTGAGAACAATCACACTCGCGTCTGGCAACAAGACTGTAGCCAAGAGCTCTTTACCTGAACTCCAGAGATCACACGGCCATATCTCTGGAAGTTAGCTTTTCATCTAAACCCATTGTACATTTGTTACTTTTCTTTGCCTTCAAAAGGAACATGAAGGTAAAACATAAAGCAAAAGATTTTCTGTAGTCCACAAATGATACACAATCATCATTTGTCAGTGGCGCTACTGTCATGCAAAGATACACCACCACAACACGCTGTGCAGGTATGTCTTTCTTTAGTGCAACTGAAGGACAGGATGTGATGTCTAAGAGTGTGCATGTGAGTGTCTGTCTGTGTGTGTGTGTTGGCACACAAGCACATACGATGTGTGCATTTGTGTGTGTACTCAGAAGGCACACACAGAACGTTATGGCTGTTTCCAGCACAGAAACTGCCCTGCTCCTGAACCATATCCTTCCACTAGACTCAGGTCGCTTTGTTTCCAGTTGTGTCCAAACACTACCCATGTCCCAGGGCATGTCGTTTTCCCTGCCCTGACCAGCATGAGCGACCCCTGCTTGCCCCATGAACCTGACTGTCATCATAGATCTGTATTGGTCAGACTGCCCGCTCTCCTACACCGCAGTTGGCCTCTGACACCGTGGCACCAAAGGTCTTGCATCCTCAGTCCTCTTTGTCCTCACAGAGAGAGGCCAATGTGTCCATGGGTGGTCATACCCAAGGATTTGACATGAAGCAAGACCACAGATGAAGATCGTGATCGGATTCCATTGACGAACCACTGCTGCTTTTGTCTCATCTGAAAGTCTGTGTGATGGTTCTATGGAGTAGGTGAGGAAGCTTGTGTAAGATCTGTATGAGGATGTTGCATGTAAAAATGCATAGGAGAGGGGATGTGCATGCTCATATACTGTCATGCTGGCCAACCCAGTGTATGGAAGCATGGGGGCCAGGTGTCAGCTTCCCCTCCGTAGGGAGGTATCATATCACAGGATTCCAACGTCACCAGCAGTGGTCAAAGACCTGCAGAAGGACTGTGCGGTCATATACTGCTTATTCTCCACCAACAAATCCCCCATCTCATCCCACTCTCCCCATTCCTAACAGGCACCACCTACCACCACCATCATCCCCCCCCCCCCCCCCCTTTTCTCATTCTGTTTCTGTTCTCGACTTTGGAATCCACTGTTGCCATGGCGATGGAATGGAGCACGCTCTTGCTCTTGCTCGCTCGCTTGCTCTCCCTTTTCTTCCTTTTTCATATATGTCTCCTGTCTTTCCACGACTGTGTGAGGAGAGACGTAACTATAACAGGACCAGTTCTCCTGTCAGTCTCACAGACGGATGACACCATGAGGTGAAACAATGCAGAATGGCCATTTTGTCATGACCATTTTGAAGGCATTAAATAATAATGTTCAATGTTGTGTGTTTGTGTGTGTGTTTATCCCCCCCAGGGCCAAAGCAAGGACTCCTGCCATGAACATATACTGAGGACAGAGGGAGGAAGGAAATCAACACAAAAATCCCTCCCAACTACAGGCAAAGAATAGGAAGTCAAACAGAAGAGAGGAGAGTGAGAGAGAGAGAGAGAAAGAGAGAGAGAGACGGAGGACAGTCGATGGATACAGCCTGGACAGAGAGACTCTTCAGTTAAAGGACTTAGGACTCTTGAGACATGGAGGGTCCAGGAAGACACTTGCCTCCAGGTAGAATGCACAGCACAGCACAGCACAGCACAGCACAGCACAACACAGCACAGCACAGCACAGTACAGTACAGCACAGCACAGCACAGCACAGCACAGCACAGCACAACACAACACAACACAGCACAACACAGCACAGCACAGCACAGCACAGTACAGCACAGCACAGCACAGCACAGCAGAGCACAACACAGCACAACACAGCACAGCACAGCACAGCACAGCACAGTACATCACAACACAGCACAGCACATTACAGCACAGCACAGCACAGCACAGCACAGCACAACACAACACAACACAGCACAGCACAGCACAGTAAACACTTTCCATCAGCTGCCTGAATAGATTCATAAACAGTATATGGCATATCACATCTATCCAAACATGTGTTACATACATCTACTAAAACAATTTACACTAAATATCTTTATGATACTTGCTGAACATCTGCAGCACTAATTGATAGTATTGAAAGAACAAATGAGCATTTATTTTTGTCATGTCACTCATATTAGATGACCTCATATTGACGCACAATCAGGGGTCTCCTGTTTTCTGGCCTCCAAGGTACATGGCTAATAAGCATACTCTATTAAACTCATTGATCAGTGGTCACAAACTACATGGTTGTCTTTGACTGACACAAGTCTTGACTGGTCAGCGAATGATGTTTTCAGCCTGCCGTGGCTGTCTTGTTTGCTGGCCTTCCTCTGTAATCTCCAGCTGTGAAATCACTGTTGTCAAAATAAAGCCATAGGAGAAGAATGGCCATGACAAGCCTCTCAGGGAAGCGTTGGGTCCCGCCTGTAGCAGTGGAATGGACTAGCCAGCCACATTAGTGTCAGTTCAGGAGAGACAGATGATCTGTCATCTGTGTTTCTCCTCCATCTGAAATGGATGGATTACACCTAGGGGAGGGCTGGGAAAATGCACTGACATGTACTCGTCATCATATGTACGGCATGTATGGATTTTTTTGTGATCCATAAAGTCAATACAATTCCAAAAGAAGAAAGCTAGTTAAAGAGGCACTTTGGCTTTTTTGAAAAACAAACAAAGGAACGAAAATGGGTAGTTAGTAATTTGTTTGTAGTTGCATTCACATGGCCATTAGTTATAGCTCTTGAATGGAGAGGTAGTGAATGATTGTGAGTAGTTGTTCAGGGTGAATTATACACAAAACAGTGGCATATTATGTATTATGGCACTGACAGTGAAAAGGGCTCTCTTACTTGGGAGGTAAAAAAAGAGGACCAGCCAGGAAGGCAGTGTGATGTAGTTGCCATGGATACAGACAACCTTTTGACCTCCTCAGCTCATTGTGTGGTTAACGTCCCTCATGAAAGCTTGCCCATATGGGTGCTTCCAAGCTATGCCTGACCTCCCATACAGCGGCCCGCCCCTGCGCCAACACTGGCCCTCGTCCCCCTCACTTTGATTATGCTCTCAACTGCCACTTTCTCGGGCCAAGTGCTGTCTGTCTTTTTCCTTTTTTTTTAGTTGGATGTTTTTCATTTTCAGGGGGTATCTTTGCGTCTATGCTGTCAGCCCTCTGGTGCTATGTGCTCTCAAATTATCATTGTACTTTACCCTCTCTCAGTGAAATGTAATGCCACCATCTGATTTTACTTTTATCTCTTCCTCTTTGGATATTCTTTCTCTCATCCTTTATTGATGCCCTTCTTTTCTTTCCTGGTCTTCTCTTCTTTTCTCTTCTCCTCGGTCCATATTTTTTTTCTTCCATCCTCTCTTTTGTTCTTCCCACCTCTTCCCCTCTTTTCTCTTTTCTTCTCCTTCCATATCTTCTCTTTTCCTCTCTTATCTATCTTCTTCTCTCTTTTTTCTCTTCCCTTCTCTCTTCTTCTCTTCTGTTCTCCTCTCTTCTGTTCTTTCCTCTTCTCTTCTCCTCTCTTCTTTTCTTTTCTGCTCTCTCCTCTCCTTTTCTATTATATTCTTCTCTCTTCCCTTCTCTCCTCTACTCTCTCCTCTCTTCTCTTCTTCTCTGCTTTCTCCTCTTCTCTCCACCACCTCTAGCCATGGTGTGGTGTGAGCGGGGTATCCAGGTGCTCCTCACTACTGTGGGAGCCTTTGCGGCCTTCACCCTGATGACGGTGGCCATCGGCACAGACTACTGGCTCTACGCCCGGGCTTTCATCTGTAACAGCACAGCCAACTCCTCCAATCAGGACGACCCCCACAACAAGGACAAGAAGGACCCGGGAGCCCTAACCCACTCCGGCCTGTGGAGGATCTGCTGTCTAGAGGGTGAGATAGGAGTCTCTTCCCTTATTTACTATTTGCCAAACTATATATATCCCTGGTTCAGGTGTCAGGGATCAACAGTTTAGCTTTTGATGATTTTTACAGACATTTTAATGACCAAGCAGTCAGAGTAATTCCCAATATATTGAAAAATTCACCTTGAAGTCCATTTTGAAGTCGAGCCTCCACCAGTTGTGAGAGACCATAGTCATAAGTCATCTGAACTCATAACATGTGAACTCCAGCTGCCAATATTTACTGTGTGTTGTCCTTGTTGGAGTTTATGAAACTGACAGTAGGTATTGATTTTAAGAGTTAAGGTGTTCATTCATTGTTTTGTTTATCATCAAGGTCCTGCAAGGTCCTTTAATGTACAAATCGAATGTACATCATCAAATATACAACTTGGCAAGGGCACGTTGGAACAGCTTACTGATCAAGTCTAGATGCCTTGTGATAGATAGTTTGTGAGAGTTTGCAGAATTCATAGGATTTAGATCCTTTGGGGATTTTGTGTGTAGATATAAGAGGTATGTGACATGTTCTAACAATATTGTGTGCACTTATTGATCAGGTTAGGTCAATTTGACCTTACCTTGCAGCCCCAGGCAAAGTCCAACTGGCTCACTGCTTACGCTGGCCCAGTGTGTTGGCTACTCTGCCTGCTTAGAATAGCATCAGAAACTGCCAGATCAATCCATGCATTGAGGTATTATTCTCAAACCCTGAGTTATGTCCTATAGAGACCAATTGTCACTGTGTTCAAAGAGTCTAAACTTTGTGTTGATTGACAAACATTATGGATGAGCTGTGCTTTACACTCTGGAGTGCACATGTCCAGAGTAATTGCGGGTTGCTGGCTGGATGCATGTCATCTCCAGTGAGCCATGGTGAACAACACAGCAGAGGAGAGCTGAAGGACAGGACAGGCAGATGCCTGCTGTGAGCGCGACTCCTGTGTCTGATAGATGATCACTGAAGACTACAGAGAGACACAGTTACTCATGTTATTTTGTGGGCATTTCTACGAATGAAATCAGCTAAATGAACACATACTGTATACAATTGGGTGTGTGCATTCAGGGAACACATACACACATACACAGATAACCACACACATGCTCGTGCGAACATACACACACATGTATATAATAAATGTATGTTCAATGAACTGCCAGGAAGACATGGATCATTTCAAATGTACATCTCATTTCAATTACATTTCAAGCTTTAAGTGTGAAGAGTTGCAAGAGTGCAAATGCATCAGTTACTGATAGTGTAGGTTTGCCTTCTGGAAACTGTCCTTGTAAAACACAAAACACAAACAGCATCTGCAAAGATGACTCAGAACGGATCAGAGTTCAAGTGCAGAGGTGAAGTGCTTTTCCTATTTACCATATCAAAGCAGACAAAAACACGACCTCAACAGAATATGAATCAAAACCTCAGATCAATCGAAAGGCATGACTATTAAGCACTAAAATAAGCATGACTGTGCAGCTAGTCACTCTGTTATGTTTTTTTTTCGCGGTTTGTTAAAGAGTGGGACACATTTATGGAGACTCTCTCTTGCTCTTCCCCAGGGTTGAAAAGAGGGGTGTGCTCCCAGATCAATCACTTTCCAGAGGATGCTGATTACGACCAGGATTCTGCAGAGTACCTCTTACGTAAGTATCCACGTGTGTGTGTGTGTGTGTGTGTGTGTGTGTGTGTGTGTGTGTGTGTGCGTGCGTGCGTGCGTGTGTGTGTGTGTGTGTGTGTGTGTGTGTGTGTGTGTGTGTGTGTGTGTGTGTGTGTGTGTGTGTGTGTGTGTGTGTGTGTGTGTGTGTGTGTGTGTGTGTCTGTCTGTCTCTCTGTCTGTGTGTGTGTGTGTGTGTGTGTGTGTGTGTGTGTGTGTGTGTGTGTGTGTGTGTGTGTGTGTGTGTGTGTGTTTGTTTGTGTGTGCTTTGTCAAATGGACTGAAAGAGGTCAGACTGTTTATTCTTCGAAATAGGACAATGACCCAGTCTTTGTGTTTGCTATCTTAACTTCGTTCTTAGCTCTCCACATTCCTCTACCCTGCCTAACTTTACAATATTTTACAGTCACTTTCACATTTGTCTCAATACCATATACACTTTTTTAAAACACTTCACACATTCATTATATCAGTAGACTATGTGAACTAAACTGTGAATCATTTTGCATTGCTTTGATACAAAATACATTCACTGACCACTTCTTCCAAATTTCATGGATACCTGTCTCACCACCAGCAAAACTCTCTGCACCTAGAGCAAGTTTTGCAGACATTTTGTTCAAAACAGTTCACTTTTATTTTAAAATAGGACAACATTTAGAAAACTGTAGATGGAAATATGCTGTATTTTGACACACAAATAAAACTATACAATATACATACGTATATACATACGTAATATACACTAACTACACTATACGCTCTAAACTATACACTTAAAATAAGACAGATTATTCTGATTTTTGTGGATAATGTATTCAGTTTTCTGCTTTGTTTTGTTTGCAGCCTCGTTACCAACTGTACAAAAGTGGTAACACAGCATTTGCATTGAAATGTGCATGTATGAAGAAAGCTGTAGATGTAGTTTTCGCTGAAGACATTTTCCAACTATTACAGTTGTATATGTAATTCGTAGACTATCAATGAGACTGCAGTACAGAAAAAAAAACTACAACAAAGATCTGATATTTTCATATAAAGTGACTTACAATAGCATCTTGCAATGCCCAGTAACTGAACCCAAATCAGCTACTTGTTAGACAACAACCATTGTATCATTACCACCATTTACCACACATGGTGAACAGTACTATGACAGGTTTTATAAAAATGTCATGCCACAGTGAACACGACATATCAGCAGTATGGCAGCAGGACACTTCCAGTGGTAGTGTCATGTGTTGTTGTTTCGCTTACTGTACTGGGAATGAGAAGTGTCTGTGCACTATTTTGTACTATAGTATACAACAGCAAATTTAGCTTAGTGCTGTCTTGAAGCATATAGCGGAATTTCATGTTGACTGTATTTGTTTTGTATTGCAACATGTACTGTAAGAGGTGTCACACATGTTTCTTTTCTTTTGCAATGCAACACTGAACTATGCAAAAGTAGAGGATACAGCAACACAACACACAATATATGCATTTTGGCCTTGTTTGTGTCTTTAGTGCATTTTGCACCAAAGCTTAACTGATGAACTGAACTGAACTCAAGAGTGTGAAGAGTTTTTTAAAAAGTAGACATGGTAAGTGTGAAAACTATTGTAAAAAAACAATACAGTTTATTCTGATTTTGGTGGCAAATGTATTCAGTTTGTGCTTTGTTTTGTTTGTTTGCAGCTTTGTTACCAACTTTACAGGTGTGGTAATACAGCAGTTGCATTTAAATGTGCATGTATGTATGGAAAATATAGATGTAGTTGCATTGAAATGTGCATGTGTGTAGGGAAAATACCGATGTAGTTGAAGAGATTTTCCACTATGACTGCTGTACATGTAAGTCATATGCTATCATTGAGAAAAAGTGACCTAAAAATGCAACTACAGTGGTCTGTTTTTTCCCAAAGGGCCTTACTATTGCATCCTGAATTGAACCCAGGTTCACAGAGAGTAAATGCTAAACACTCATTAGTGGCGTCTGCAGTATTGTAAAATGCAATTTGTGGGGAGTTTGGGATTGAAGGGGTGGATAAGATATGCTAAAGATTTTTTACTAAAGATTTACTGCAAGTCAATGGATTCAGTCATATTGCAGTAAATGTGAAGTGTGAAGAGAAGTGTGAAAATTATTGTAAAAAACTGCCTCTGTCTCAGCCTCATACCATGCCTTCATTCCCTTCTCCTGCCCTCTTCATACTATCTGGCATACACTTGTGTTATCTAACTTCTCCACATGATCTATACTAATCACACTTAGAAACAACATGTTATATGGAAGTGTCCTTGAGAGGACTGTGTAGAACTCTCTGATGGAAAGTTCTTTGCAAAACTATTTTTGAACCCTGAATCAGCTTCGACACAAATAATCCTCAAAGTATCTTTAATGGTTTTAATTTGAAGATTTTGTTTTAGAGTAGTTCTCACTGAAAACCCTTAAAAAGCCTTAGAGTAGAGCCCTTTCCAGGAACCTTGTTGTGAGATGTTTATCCTGAAATCACAATTACACTTAAGACTGATCTCAAATTCACTGGTTACGTTACTCATTGTTGCCATGGTGAGAACAGAAGCCCCCCGCTTTAAGAGTTTAAGTGTGTACACATTCCTATTATTGACATTGCACATGTTCAGTGAGAGTAGAATTGATGGATTCCTACAGTGTTGCTAGCTTAGTGAGCAGTACATCTCAGACCGTCTGCCATTCTGTGGGCGAACTGTCTGAGACTCAGATTAGTTTACCCACTACAGTTGGTTGCTGAAGCATCGGAAAAGGAGATTTGGTAAAAAATATTAAGGCAGTTTAAATTTTCTCTGCTTCGAACATACTGTACATATGACTGAAATATACTACTTTCCAGGATCTTTCTAATGTATAGATTGTTGCAGATACCATATACAGTTCAATATAAAAATGTCGTGATAATCTTGTGATAATCTTTCTCACCCTCTCATCTACTGTAAATAGTTTGCAGTATGACAATCTGCAATAGTTCAACATTGCGCTGATTGAAAGTGTATTGGTTTAGCATTGTGTTTCACATACAAAGTGTGGTATGGATATATCCCAGGGAGGTCTGAGTATGTTGTGTGTGCTCCCGCAGGTGTAGTGCGTGCCTCCAGCATCTTCCCCATCCTGAGTGCCATCCTGCTGCTGCTGGGCGGAGTGTGTGTGGCCTCCAGCCGCTTCTACCAGACTAAGAGGCACATCATCCTGGGAGCCGGCATCCTGTTTGTGGTGGCAGGTATGGGGGTCTGGTGGGGGCAAAAAACATGTCCACAGGAAAGTGCACAACCCTGGTTGATAACCTGAGGTGAGGTGTAAAATATCAAACAAGAGAAGAGAAACAAGAGAAGGTTGTTCACTTCCTAGGTGCAGTGGATGTGGATTTCTGGAAATAATCTGGCTCTGATCTGACTTGCAAACAGTGAATTTATTTCAGCGAGGACTAGGGTGTTTCAACAGAAAATAATAACTACAAGGGCACTCGGAAAGCGCAGACCTCTGCCAAGGTACAAAGGCTGCAATGTTTTTAGAAAGTGAAATATATTTTGAAGAACTGCCTCATGATTAAGATCTGCTCCAAAATGTAATGAGTTATTCCTTGGCCCTTGCTCAACCTACACATGAAGTTTCATGAAAATTGGCCTGCTAATTATGCTGACAAACAGACAAATATACAGACAGATAAACAAATGGTACACACAAACATAACCTCTTTGGCAATGAGACACAATCACATGGTATCATGAAGTGTATCTCTACAAGAAGATTTGGATTTGGAAGCAGATTTGGACTAAAATTCATCAAGATATATGACTTGTTTTATAGTCATCATTCAGTATTGTCATTTACAGTAATGGGTGTCTTGTCATTTAAGAAATTGCTGAAAACTATTTTGAAACCCAAACTGAAAACCAAACATAAATTTGAGAAGGATTTCAAATTCAATATGGTGTTTTCGTTTGATAGATGTTATTATTATTATATCAATTAAGGGGCAAAATGGTTGTTTTTCTAACCTAGCCCCTTTAGTAAATGCTTTTGATTTTTCTTACTAAGTAGCACTCAACATTCTCCAGTTTTTCATTGCAGGCTAAGCTTCCTCTCTTGAAGTATTTCTTGGAGATACACTGATAGTTTAATTAGGGTGGTGAAAGCTTGGTGGCACAGTGGGCTATATAAGGATTATAATGTGAGTCATGATCACTATATGGAGAAGGTTGGCTCCTACGTCTGGCTCGAGATCAAGGAAATTACATCAAAGGGAACTTAGCACCGACCTTGTTTAATTGGAACGACTGTCACTCTAAACATCCTGCGTCTCTATTTTTTCCCACGTTTTCTTACTTTCCCCTCCATTTTACTCCCTCTCTGTCCCCCCATCAGGCCTGAGCAACATCATTGGGGTGATTGTGTACATCTCGGCGGCCCTAAGCGACATCTCCCCAAAGAAGGACGAGGACAAGAAGTGGCACTACTCGTACGGCTGGTCCTTCTACTTCGGCGGCCTGTCCTTCATCATGGCCGAGGTGGTGGGCGTGCTGGCGGTGAACATCTACATCGAGCGCAACAAAGAGCTGCGCTGCCGCTCACGCACCGACCTGCTGCGCACCACCACCTCTGCCATGCTGCGCCTGCCGGGCTACCGCTTCAGACGCCGCTCGCGTTCCAGCTCCCGCTCCACCGACCCCACCGCCCACTCCCGAGACCCCTCCCCCGGCCCCGCCTCCAAAAACTTCGGCCCGCCCCTAGCCGTGGGGCCGCCTCCCTTCTCCGTGGCGACGCTGCCAAACCCGCACACGCAGCACAGCGGTGGTGGTGGTGGTGGCGGTGGCGTGGGTGACATCTCCATGTACACGCTGTCGCGCGAGAAGCCGCCCATGTACGGCACGGTGGACCGCTCCTCGCTCTACCAGCTGCACAACTACTTCCCCACCAAGGAGAGTGCCGGCGGCGCCGCCAGCGTGATGATGGGCGGCACGCTGCCCTCGCTTTCCAAGTCCAACCTGGCTGCAGCGCTGCAGAGTGGCACCGCCACACTCAGCACACTGTCTACCTCTGGCGGGGGCCAGCAGCCGCCCTCCTCCACTGCCACCATGGAGCGTGACCGCGGCCACGGCACACTGGACCGCGACCGAGACCGCGGCCACGGCACACTGGACCGCCTGGACCGCAAGGGAGACAGTTCCAACTCCAACACGCTCAACAGGAGGACCACCCCCGTGTGACAACACCCATAAACAAGGGAAGGGGGGGGGGGGAGAAAGGGTTGGGGAAAGTCGGAAAACAGACGAAAAAGAGAATAAAAAGAAGAAGGGATAGGAAAAAACAGAAAAGGAGGAGAGAGGAAGATATTTGGTTGGCTGAGAAGGAAACACTCAGAGACTGAATAACAGGACGTATGGATAGGAGGGAAAGAAGAGGAAAATGGAGGAATTATAGCCATGGCCTGACCAATAGGAGGAGAGGGGAGAGAGCAACGAGAGTTGCTTTTCTCTCTCTCGTTCACCCTCTTCTCTTCAACTCTATTTTTCAATACAATTAATCTCCAACAGGACTAGAGCAGCATCAATGCCATTATTGAATATGGTTCATTCAAAAAATTCACATAATGTCTGTAATGGTGATCTTTCATTCCTAGTGCTTTATCAATAGGTTATTCAGACCTAACTTCTTATGTATTAGCAATTTGCTGTTGTTTTTAATTGTAGATAAAATTACTAGGCTATATGTTTTTTTTTGTAGGGGTGTAGTTTTCTGTTTAAGGGTTTCAGCTGTGAAAACTTGCACAGTGACACAACATAGTAAGATGTCATTTACTGTGAAGCATGTGGGCAACATGTGAGAGAGTATCAAGTATGTGTCTGTAAACATTTATTTATAAATTAATTTCATCATATTATTAAAATTAATGATACTACTGAGATTTTTTTTTTTTTTAAGACACACCATTTAGATCAGTGTTTTCTATTACCGTAACTGAAAAGTGTGCTAGCTGTTAGACTTTTATATGTCATAAATAAATATGTAATTTATTTATTGATGGTTATACTGTTGATATGATTACAGGTTTTTATGAGATGACGTGAACTGTATGTGTGGTGTGTGAAGCCGAACGCCAGGACAAAAGAACATTCCTTTGATTTTTTGACTCATTTTTCATTCTGTGTATATTGATGATGGGGGAGCAATACCAATAACTAAACACCTCACCAGAATCAAAATGACAAAAGTATCCTTCAGAAAAATAATTCATTATATAAACATTATATCTATATCTATATAATGTGGAATAATTTTTTGAAAAATAAAAAATGATATATTCTACATCTGTGACTGTGTGCTCAGGGGTTAGATGCTTGTACTCACGTGGGCCTGAAGGAATGTACAGATCACTCACAACATTTCAGTAGTCACCCTGTGTGTGCGTTTGTGTGTGTGTTTGTGTGTGTGTGTGTGTGTGTGTGTGTGTGTGTGTGTGTGTGTGTTGTGTGTGTGTGTGTGTGTGAGTGTTTTCAGAACGTTGGGTGGCTTCGTTTGGGCATTACAGTTTTTTACGATCGGATACACACAATTTTGACTGCTTTGTTTTGCTTTTCAATCGCCTCACACAATAAGCACAACCACACACCCAATGAGCAAAAACATCAGATCCATTGCAAAATGAAACACTCTTGTAAAATCTATACACTCATTTAACAAAACCATATTTTGTTACCATATGAAACACACACATTGCATATACTGAATTCAGTTTGTACCACTTACACACTTCTGTTATAAACCTAAAACACTTTTAGCAATACTACTTCTCAGTGATTAGAGTAGTGTAAGTGAAGTACACAGAGAAAGTGAAAATACACAATACAGTAAAAACACTACACAAGACCAATGCTGATGAAAATACTATTTTATTCTCTCCATACACCCAAATCGGTCAACATGGTGAACAATAACAAAACAACTAAACAAGTCTCAGTTTTCATACTGTAACTGCAAAACACAAGCTTTTGGAAAAACATAACATTTCTTTCTATCCATTACCAAAAAAATAAGAAAAGAAAATACTTTACAGAAAATTCTAAACATTATCCCTCCTCTTAGCTGGATCAGGCCAGAGAGTTTCGTCCACATCACAGGCAATATCATGGTCAACAAGTGTGGCACGCATGTCATCTGTCAAATTTCGTCCTCTTCTTTGAGCCTCTCCTGCTTCACGTCTTCCTTTTCCTCTATCTCTCCCTCCACCTCGGCCTCTACCTCTACCTCTGGCACGGCCTATGCCTCTTCCTCCCTCTGCTTCTGCTTCTCCTTCTCCTTCTCCTTCTCCTTCTCCTTCTCCTTCTCCTCCTCCTCCTCCTCCTCCTCCTCCTCCTCCTCCTCCTCCTCCTCCTCCTCCGTGGATTCTCACCCTCACTCTTCTCGCTCTGATTCCTTCCATTTTGATTCAAGATAGGTGAACTCATCTGCTGCATTTTTATAGTGCTTAAACCTGATTGGTGTGTCTACAATTACAGTTTTTCCCAATCGTTTTCTGGCATTTAGCGAATCATGGGTCAACTTCATCTAATGCTCACATCTTCTTTGCACAGCAAGAGTCTTCTCTGGCAAATGGGTTTACCATTTCTCATTGCTTTCACGCAAATTTCTTTGAGTGTCAATACACTTTTCAAAACAGTTTACACACTTCTCAGAGAAAGACACAAAACCTAATTGAATAACCATGTCAACACATTGAAGACACTTAGTAGCAGCCTACTGGCACTGCTCTCTATATTCTAAATATCGTCAACACCTGTGTGAACTCTCTGTGCAAAACTAATCAAGCAGTTCTCAACCTCTAAAAAAGGGTCAATAGATTGAAGTTGATACCAAGCATGTATCGAATAGGCCACCACCAACAACCTTAGGATGAGGACAAGGAAGAGGTTGTGGTAGAGGTAGAGGGGCCCCTGTCAGGGGATGTGGCATTTGTGTAAGATGCTCAAATGAAATTAGGGCAAGAGTCATTGATCCATAATGAATCATGATCTCTCCATGAGAGAGGCTGGCCAAAGGGTTCTTTCAAACCTGAGCTGTCATACTGTGGCATCAATTGTTTGTATGTTCAGCAATGACAATGACACTTTGCTGGCCTTCACAGTCAATATAATGTATTGTGTTTCACTGTATTTGCACTCTTGGCAACAACCATTTCTATAATTTTGTAAAGTATGTTGTCACAATACAATGTATACTGTAGTTTCACTAAAGTTGTTTACAACATATACGGTCGAATTCTGATTACTTTATGTATATTTACAGTATTTACAGCCTATTGCACTATTTTTTACAGAATCAACACACTGGCCCACACTGGTGGCAGGGGGAGATTATTCACTGCAGAACAGAGTTGACCTTTTCACTTTACAGTATAATGAAACCTGTCATTTTGACGTACAGAATATACATGTAATGTGGAAAAAGGACTGCAATACTGTAAATATTTTTGTGTCAGAATCTTTGCCATTTTGTGCAGAGTAAAACAAATGTTACGTAATCAATGGTGTTGACAGGTCCTTTTTGAGAATATATATGATATAGTGTTTAGCAATGCAAAAACAGAACTACAAAATTTTACTGTATACAAATTTCAGATTTCGAATATTTTCTGACAGTATATTCCCTAAGTAAGAGTGCTCAGTACAAAACCCAAATTGTAGTACGTTGTCAGTGGTAAAATAGTCAATACTGTGAGGGTGTTGCACAAAAGTTGAAGTGATGGTTTCATAGGTTGATATTGAAAGCTGTATTTTGAGTTTTGCTATCAATTGTTAAATAAATGAGAAAACATACATTTTCAATTGAGCACAAATTGTAGGTTTTGAAGGAAATGTTTGATTTTGATGGGTGTGTGATACGTTTTTGAGAAGGTAGTGTCATTCTACAAACATCATACAGTGTTTTGGTCATTTCAGCTTCTGTTACGGGCTGTGTGTGAGCTGTTTTGAAAACGTAAACAGTGAATGAAATAATTCGGCAAAACGATTGAGAAAAACTGTAAGCAATCATGTGTTTGCGCACCTAATGGCTGTGTTCAACCGATTGCCACATGGTGTAGTATTTTGACTGTCAGTGTTTTGGAATTGCAAGGAAGTGACATCTTGATATACGTCTGTGTCTAAAGCATAAAAGTGTGTTTAGTGCTTTGCAAACCACTTGTGTGTATGGTTTCGCAAAAAGTGTGATGTTTAAATGTGCTTATAGTTGTGCAGATCTGAGCCGTTGTTTTGCTCCTTGAGTGAAGGTTTTGATAATTGTGTTACACTTTTGATTTTAGTGTGTATCCGATTGTAAAAAACTGTAATGGATCCTTGCTGACATCTCTATAGATGCAAAGGGGAAGGCAGAAAAAAAACATGGCAGTAAAAGTACGCACACACACTCTCTTGACTGTGATGTGGCTGTGTGTGTGTGTTTGAGTGTGTGTGTGTGTGTGTGTGTGTGTGTGTGTGTGTGTGTGTTGTGTGTGTTGTGTGTGTTGTGTGTTGCGTGTAGTGTGTGTGTGTGTGTGTGTGTGTGTGTGTGTGTGTGTGTGTGTGTGTGTTTGTTGTGTGTGTATGTGTGTGTGTGTGTGTGTGTGTGTTGTGTGTGTGTGTGTGTGTGTGTGTGAGTGTGTGTGTGTGTGTTAGTGTGTGTGTGTGTGTGTGTGTGTGTGTTGTGTGTGTGTGTGTGTATTTGTTTGTGTGTGTGTGTGTTGTGTGGGGGGGTTTTCAGAGCGTTGTGTGGCTTATATATGGGCGTTAATAGATCCTTGAGGACATCTCTATATCGCTGCTCAGGTGAAGAAGGTAAAAAAACAAGGCAGTAAAAGTATGCATACACGCTCTCTAGACTGTGATGTGGCTGTGTGTGTGACTGTGTGTGTGTGTATGTGTGTGTGTGTGTGTGTGTGTGTGTGTTGTTTGTAGTGTGTGTGTGTGTGTGTGTGTGTGTGTGTGTAGTGTGTGTGTGTGTGTGTGTGTGTGTCTGTGTGTCTGTGTGTGTGCGTCTACACGTGTGTGTGTGTGTGTGTATGTGTGTGTGTGTGTATGTGTGTCTTCATGTGTGTGTGTGTCTGTGTGTGTGTTTTCAGAGCATTTGGTGGCTTTGTATGGGCGTTAAATAGATCCATGATGAGGTCTATTTAGTTGATCCAGGGGGATGGGGGATAGTGTAAGCTGGGAGGTAACTGTGATTTGTGGGGCTGCTGGGTATTTATGGGGTTGCACTCGTCATTCCAAACAGTTTAGGGGTTTATGTGGACATTTACTGTGACAGTCATGACTTTGTCATAAACTCAGAGGGCTTATAGGGGGTGTTACTGAACATCAATGTGCGTTTGCGAGGGCAAAGGCAATGGCGTGGGATATGTGTGGGCACGTTCTGGGCACTGATGAGAAGGTATGTTGGTGGCTTTGTGCAGGTGTTTGCAGAGGAGCCCTGCCAGATAAACAGAATGCAGTCAAGCAGAGTTGGCAGCATGTGTGTTCATCATTTGGTCTATGACAGAGGTTTCCTGTGCCTGTTAAAGCAAACAGACGTGAAGAGGGGTTGTGTAGGTGTTGGCTTGTTAGCGACTGGGGATAGAGATTGATGTCTGCTGCCACTTGGCTAAATGGTGGCGAGACTGTAAAGGTTTTTTGTTTGTTGTCTTTTGTTTTACTGACATGACTCCACCACTGGCTCAGGAGAACTGAACAGCAACTCTCTCAGTCGATACGGGATTTACTGTGTTGTATCAGGGCTGGCAAAAGAAGCAGCTGGCTAATACATAAAGAAGATTCACCTGAATGCACACCCAATCATGCATATTTGAAGCGGAAAGGGATACAGGTGGAGACCTACACCAAGTTAGTTCAATGGCTTCTACGATCAGATATATATGACGTATGAGATAAATTGGAGGACATGTGCCAGATTCATATTGATGAATATGTGCTTATCCAGTGACAGACCATTATGATGAGGATGCCCTTGAAATTTTAAATATATAAGGAAGAAACTATTCAAGTCAAGTGAAGTCAGAGAAGTCAATAGCATTTAGTGACTAGGATACACATAATATTCATGTATAATACTGAATTGTGCAGGTGAGGGTGTGTGGTTAAAGATCCAATAATAGAGGATGTTATATTTTGAAAAAGTTAAAGATGTTTAAATTAAAGATGTTCCTACAAGACAAACTTGCCAGAAGGCAAAGATGATATTAAGTTTTCATATGTAGCTTCTGGGGAATCTCATGAAGTCTCGACCACACACTACAATTTGAGATCACTTTGAAAAGATTTGTGATGCCTAGTCCTCAAATATTGCCACGTACATATTGTTATTTGTTATCATTTTAAATGTGAATTGTATTCCCCAAGGACGTTACTGTAAAATTAGTTTTATTTAATAATGAAATGTTTCCTAAGGGAAAGTTCTAATTGCTATATAGAAGACTGTAAAAGCAGCTGATTGTCTTGGCCTCTGACATGATCAAATGTTAGATGACGATGCAGCATCGATTTTTTTTTTTACAACATCCTAATTTACCCCTTGAGCTGTTCTTTATTTGTCAAAAGCAAAGGTCAACAAGTTGCAAATTGCAGGCTTTTGGGCACGTAACATAATTGCAATTAGGTTAACAAATGTGACAATTTACTTGTAGATAAAAACCCTCTTTGCCGCTATGACGGAATTCTGGTTATTGATCTTGAAGTCCGTGAAATACAGACAAAATAATGCCTTTGAATGCCTTAGACGATGCTGTTAATAACTTCCTATCAATCACCTCTGCATCCACCCAGATAATGAGCAGCTGGTTTTTAATAGTTAAATCAATGGAAGGTGTCACACTCCCATGACCTCAAGGTCATAGGTGCCCTGAGGATCATTTTATCCAAACAGGGCCACAGTGTGGTAGTTGACACAACCTCAGCCATCTGCGTCAGTGCTCAGTGTGTGTGGGCGTTATAATACGCTTTACACAGTAGCACTAACCAGGGAAGATTGACTGTGTCCTCAATATTCTAATTAAAAACCTTAGACCTTGAGTCGGGGTGCATTGGTTTAATTATGTGCTAGAAAAATGGTGGATATTGTCCGTTTGTGCTTGTTTTTAATGAGCTGGCGGCTCTCCTCAGGGGAGGGCTGATTGGTCAGGGAGAGTCTTCCCCCTCTGGCAGAGGATGGGACGGGGACAGGTGACCCCCAAGGTCCTGCTGGATCAGCAGTGTCGTCACAGGAGGATGAGTTACAAGAGGCCACCCACCCCCACCTTTTCCCACCCTACACCCCCCTCCCTTTAAATAAATCTCTCCAGCACCGCACACCCCTCCACCCTCCACCCATACTCTCCATACCCTCCATTCCCCATACCCCCCAGCTCTCTTACTGTTCTAGTATTCCATTTCTGCTGGTCCAACCTGACTCTCTGTCCTGACATAGCCAGCCACCCAGCCCCTGCCCCCAATGGACCCATTTCTACCATTTCTTCTGATGTCTGTCGACACATGCTAACATATCTGTGCATGAATGCACACACACACACACACACACACACACACACACACACACACACACATACACACCCACACACACAAATGCAGACACACACAAGCATATATACATGTGTGTAAATGTGTACATATGACACATGAACCAAGAACTATGATACCGTAAATCCTCCAATTGTGGCCGGGATTCAATTAGAAGCCGGGTTTCAGATAGTAGCCGGGGTCGTGGTCCATACGAACAAATAAAGGCCGGGCCCCGAATACAAGCCGGGGGTAAAATAAAGTAGCCTATTACTGTAGCCTACCAGCATCAGTCCTTCGGCTCAAAGTAGGCATCACAATTTAATTGAATGCATTTCACAAATAGATGTTCTCCTCATGTTTAATATTATATTATGTAATATTGTTGGCTAATTTCATGGGCTGTTTGCAATAAAAAAAGACATTTCCCCACGTAGGACTACTAGGCGAATGTTTAGCCTAAATGCACGTATCGTATAGCCTACTGTTGTTTATCTGTAACGTTTTAGTTGGCTAGGTTACTTTTTCCAGAAGGGATCATAAAACAGTTGTAGACTTACGTAACTTTGATATTAAATTCAAAGAGATGGTGTATGCTGATTGACTGCTGAAGAACATTCGGGAGAAAAAGCAGCAAAGTTTGACATTGACCCGAGACGAATGCGATAGGCTACGACTAGCAGGTGGAGGTAGAAAGAAAGTTAGGCTGGATATCAAACCAGGTCGTTGAATCCATTTTTTCAGTCCGCGATAAGCATAATAGAGTGTCTAGAAAAATGATTAAAATCAAGGCTTTGGGAATCTTTTTCTCTGTGACTGACAGTGGAGACCATAACTCCGATGTTTATTTTTTACGTTGACACACCACACCTAAAGCGCTACACGATGTGCAGGAAGTGTTGAACGCATATATGCAATGAATTAGATTAGCCTACTACAATTATGCCCATTATTTAAATAATACAATTCTATAACAGAAGATAAGTAAGAAATAAAGGCCTGCCCCTAATACAAGCCTGCCCCAAATAAAGGCCGGTGCGCTGTGCAGCCTAAGTAAATAAAAGCCCCGGCCACAATTGGAGGATTCACGGTATGTACAGTACTGTGCAAAAGTTTTAGGCAGGTGTGAAAAAATGAACTAAGAATGCTTTGAAAAATGTAAACAATAAATGTTTATTTTTTATCCATTTACATGGTAAGACTGAGCACAGCAACAAGACACAACGTAGTTATACTGCATCAGCAGGGTCTCTCCCAGACAAAGATTTCAAAGCAGACAGGGGTTTCAAAATGTGCAGTTCCAGCTCTTTTGAAGAAGACGTTGAGGATCGTAGACGCAGTGTTCAGCCAAGGAAACTTAATGCAGCTGATGAAAAACACATCAAGCTTATTTACCTTCGAAATCAGAAGATTTCAAGCAGTGGCATCAGCTCAGAACTGGCAGAAACCAGTGGTACCCAGGTACATTTACTGTCCGGGGACATTTACTGTCCGGGGAAGTCTGGCCAGAAGTGGTCTTCATGGAAGAGTTGCAGCCAAAAAGCTCTACCCCGACAAGGAAACAAGGCCAAGTGACTGAACTAAGCACGTAAACATAGAAACTAGGGTGCAGAAACATGGCAGAAGGTGCTCTGGACTGATGAGTCAAAATTAGAAATATTTGGCTGTAGAAGAAGGCAGTTTGTTCGCTGGAGGCTGGAGAGAGGTACAATAATGAGAGTCTGCAGGCAACAGTGAAGCATGGTAGAGGTTCCTTTCCAGTTTGGGGCTGCATTTCTGCAAGTGGAGTTGGAGATTTGGTCAGGATGAATGGTGTCCTCAATGCTGAGAAATACAGGCAGATACTAATCCATCATGCAATACCATCAGGGAGGCGTATGATTGGCACCAAATGTATTCTGCAGCAGGAACATAACCCCAAACATACAGCCAATGTCATTAACAACTATCTTCAGCTTAAAGAAGAACAGAAAGTCCTGCAAGTGATGGTATGACCCCCACAGAGCCCTAATCTCTACATCATCGAGTCTGTCTGGGTTTACATGAAGAGACAGAAGAATTTTAGGAAGCCTACATCCACAGAAGATCTGTGGTTAGTTCTCTAAGATGTTTGGAACAATTTACCAGCCGTGTTCCTTCAAAAACTGCGCAAGTGTATCTGGAAGAATTTATGCTATTTTGAAGGCAAAGGGTGGTCACACCAAATAATGATTTAATTTAGAATTTTCTTCTGTTCCTTCACTGCATTTTGTTAATTTATGAAGAATTGATGAAAATAAACTGTTAACACTTCCATTTTTGAAAGCATTCTTAGTTTACAGCATTTTTTCACACCTGCCTAAAACTTTTGCACAGTACTGTATATCATGTTGTTCACAGAAATGTGTGTGTGAGGGGAGCGGTGTGTGTGTTTGTATGTGTCTGCATCAGATTCCGGATGGCAGCTGTTTGTATTTAGCAAAATGTGGTTGCAGTGAAAAAGATCCTTCAGAGAAACTCAGTGTCACATTTCTGCTTGTGACTAAAAAGTAGACATACTGTAGTTGTAGATATCCGTCTTTGCTTGCCTACCCTGAACACACATTTGAATTACCACACACACACACCTCCTGAGTCTCTTCTGGAAACAGGGATACCTCTCATTCTTAGGTCTATGCAAATAGCCAGTAAGTAGGTTTCTGATGGGTTTGAAGCTGATATATAGTGAGTGGACACAGCAGAGGGTGTTTGGTTGCACTGAGGGTGGAACAGTTCGTGTTTCCATCGCGTGTGTTAAACGAGGGAAATAGCCTGTGTGTTTGTGAGCAGACCTTTATGTGTGTGTTTGTGTGTGGGTGGGTGGGTGCGTGGGGGGTTATCCTTGTATGTCTGAGTTGAGGGACTAAAATAAGGCTAGAGGTTAAAACAGCACAGAAATTGGCCATGATCTGGAGAGGGGGTCAACAGAGTAACTGTTCCCGGATAACCAGGTTGGTGCAACAGAGAGGGAGAGAGAGGGAGGGAGCGAGAGAGAGGGAGAGAGAGAGAGAAAAAGAAATGGAGGAGTAAAACAAGAGAGAGGGAGGGAGAGATGAGAGAGGGAGCGAGAGGGAGAGAGAGAGAGAGAGAGAGAGAAAAAGAAAGGGAGGGAGAGCGAGAGAGGGAGCGAGAGGGGGAGAGAGAGGGAGAGAGAGACAGAGAAGGAGAGAGAGAGGCAGGGAGGGAGAGAGAGAGAGACAGAGAGAAAGAGGCAGGGAGGGAGAGAGAGACAGAGAGAGAGAGGGAGAGAGAGAGACAGAGAGGGAGAGAGAGAGGGAGGGAGAGAGAGGGAAGGGGGGAGAGAGAGAGTGACAGAGAGAGGGAGAGAGAGAGAGAGAGAGGGAGAGAGAGGGGGGGAGGGAGAGCAGGTTATGTTGGAGAGGAATAAAGGGTAGTGAGTTATAGACAGACAGACAGCAATGGGTTTTAAGGTTTGCAGATAGAGAAAGTGGTGGGATTGAGAATAGGGGAGTAACATATGTTTGTGTTTGTGTGTGCTGGTGTGGGGGGGGGGGCTGAAAATGGTTGATGGTGAAAGTGAGACAGCGTGAGGGGGCTGTTGGGGCTGCAGAGTGAAACAGCTGTAGGGTGGGGGTGGACATGGCCAGTATCAGGTTGGAGAAGTGGAGAGAGAGATTGCAGCAGAGTGAAGACAGCAGGGGGAAGGAGCCGCGAGATACTCAGAGACACCCAATACAGGATAAACATGGACGGGAGAGAAACGAGCGTCTGCGTTTGCGTCTGGACAGAGAGTCAGGTTGGCCCAGCAGAGATTGAATGGTAGACCAGTGAGAGAGCTGGGGGGGTATTTGAGGGGAGGGTTGGGAGGGGTGGTTGCAGTGCTGGAGAGATGTATTTGGAGGGAGGGGGTTTAGGGTGGGAAAAGAAAGGTTTAGGTGGGCAGGAAGAGATCCAGGTTTGTGTTTCTAAATCCCACTTTTGCACGATTCGCCATGCTCTAAATTTAGGGCAAGCTCATGAGGAGAGAGAGAGACACAGAGAGAGAGAGAGAGAGAGAGAGAGAGAGAGAGAGAGCGAGAGAGAGAGAGAGAGAGAGAGAGAGAGAGAGAATCTGTAAAAAGGTCAAGATGGCATTCAGCCCGCTGTGCTTTTCCAGTGTGTGTGGTCCATTACTGAACAGGGTGCAGCGCTCTACCAAAACATCAGCCAAACCGCAAAACAAGGGTGATGTCACAGGGTCTTTATTCACATGTAAACATCGTTCATGACGCATCCTGACTCACAAGGCTGCATTGGAAAAAGATGAACCATCCAAATCACAGCAAGACAGAGAGTCAAGAACATCACATCTGTAAATATGCCTTGCAAGTTTGCAAGTGCAATGTTGCTGTAAAAGCTTTGCTATATATACAGTTTGCATTGTACCGGTATAAAGTGCTTTGTTGCTGTTGTATTATATGAACGATGCAATTTCAAAAGACATTAATAAGATTTTGTCTTTATCTGTGAATTGTTATATACTGTATTATGAAAGATGACTTTAAAACCAAACAGTTATGTATCTGGAATACTTAGATTGATCATGTATAAGACATTTGAGATCCAAAATTCCTAAAACCATTCAAATAAATTCAAATTGTGAATAGTGAAGTTTTACATATATAAGATACTGACAATAACGTACAATATGATATCAATTAGCTCAAGCAAAGCTGTACAGTGTCACATGTTGTTTGAAGATTGGATTGTGAGCTTATCTCATGGTTAGCACACTGGCTAACACTTTAATTGAACCCTCTTCATAAGACAAACATACCCATGTCATGGCAGATGTCATAGCCAATCAGTGGACAGTGATGTAACAGTGCCAGGTCACCATAATCAGTAATTGTCATGTCTGTATGATGCTATGACAGCTTTAACAACATGTGATGTAAAGCTTTTATGCCATATAACATTCGCCATAATCGGTAATTGTCATGTCTGTATGATGCTATGACAGCTTAACAGCATGTGATGTTAAGCTGTTATGTCATATAACATTCGGAGAGCTGTCATGACAATAACAATTATAATCATGTAACAGGATATTGTGAAAGCACTGGACATCGTCTTGATGTGCATGGTATCTGTCATAACATGTTTATGTTATGGATATATCAGCCTTCATGAAGCCTTTTAAAGCTGGGGTTCAAATAAAGTCTAACTGGACTGCAGGGAGCTTACAGTGAGGGTACAGAAGACAGATATCCACCATGTTACAAACATTTGCATGATGGCATACATTCAAATAAGATATACGGAATGTACGGTTGCGTGTTACTTACAAAAATCACTTGATTTAAAATAAAGACTTTAAATAAAATTCTTAACAAACTCCTGGTATCACTCAACTGCCACCTCACACCGTCAAGTAGAATCATACAAAATAGTTATAAAAGTCCACCTGTGTTACAGTATTAATTCTCCGAGTTTTTATTTGGCATGCACCTCTGCCAGGGACTGTAAGGAAGGGCCAGCAACAGGAAGAGGATCCCACCAGTTATGAGCAGGGCACCAGCACAGCCCACACAGCTCACAGACCACAAGAGCTCATGATGCAGGGGCACTGTGTGGTCACTCGCCAATAACACCAGCACTGATTGGTGGAAAACGATGATTAACAGAAAAATCAGGATGCCTGAAATAAAGAAGAGAAAGCCACAATAAGAGTTCCATCTCTTTTCTTGAATCACCATGCCATATACCCAAACAAAATCATGGCAGTAGTCAGTACAGTGACGAAACAGTGTCATGTCACTCTACTTGCTAATTGCCATGACAGTGTGATGCAATAACAGCTTAGTAACAGGTAAGATAGGCTGTTATCTGGCATCTAAAATTCTGACAGCTGTAATGACAATTACCAATAATGGCATCATGACAGCCTTAAATCATTGGAGGTCAATCAAATGATGACTGATGACCGAACAGGGCATCCGCCATAACATGTTTATGTCAAGGTTATGTCAGTCTTATGAGTTTACAATGACACTTCGTATGAGTGGTCCAAGTAAAGTTTACTTTTGCAAGCTGCAGGACTGGTGTTAAGCTGAAGCTGCATTCCTTACCAGATAGCGTGAAGCAGACAGAGGCTGGCTTCAGGAAGAAGGGCACACGTTTGCTGATGGCCATGGTGATACAGACGGCCCCCATCACCATGAAGAAGAGGCTGAATATGGCCATAAGGCCGGAGGCCACGCCCAGACCTGTAGGGAATCAACCCAAGCATCAGCAACATGCTTCACTTTTTCATCAAGTCCACTCCACTAACAACCACAAAGCTACCTCATACCTCAGACCTCAGTCTCTGCAAAGTAGTACCTGTAAGAGCAACCAGCTCCCACTCAATGTATTCTCATTGCTTTAGACAAATTGAATTGAGTATCAACCATGATGAGATTAAACTCATTTGAAGGAACATTAGCCCCTTATACATGCGTCAATGTAAAGCTGTTACATCGCGTCTGCACCGATAGAAACTCGCGAACGTGTTACAATTGCCTCATGTATAAGGGGTCTAGATGTGAACTGTTCGTTTTTCCGCCGATCGTCTGAGCCTTTCGAGAGAGGTGGTTTACCACGATCGTTCGGCTCAGAAAAGGGCGTGTCAAATCAGGCCGATGTGTCATGGGGAGTCGGTGCGTGACTGGGGGGAGACGGTGACCGGAGGCTAGAAAGTTCGAGGCTAGAAAGTTCTTGCCTGTTCTTGAAAGGAGACTGATCCAATAGGCTAGTAGGCCTACAATTTTTTATCAGTAATAAAACGCAATTTGGTACACCATTTTAATATGGTAATATAGCCTACTGTTTTTTGCAAAATGAAAGAAAGCATATTTAGGAAACGCCACTCGAGCCTATTAATTCCGAAATTTCACCACATTGTAGGCTATATACTGTAACAACCCCAACACTTGCCTGCTTCCCTTGCAAATCAAAGTTTTCCGACTATTTTTCTTACCTTCTTTCTTAGCTGTTGATGTTACTGAGCTAGAAGTTTAAGTTGTTCTGAACATATCGCGCTGCCAATGCCCAATGTCACTTCTGAGTCAAATCACTCCATCATCTCTTTGAAATTCCTTATTCCACGAGTGGTAGGCTACAATGACTGGCTGTTTTCAAATATAACTAATAGCCTAACGAAACAAAGATTTTCCTCTGCTGATCCCGTGTCTATATGGAAGTTTGTAGAGAGAATGCGGGGGAGTAAAATGCTCCAAAAATGCTCCGCTGCCGGGGTTAATTCCCTTTCCTTTACGTCTACTGCTGTCTAGTAAATACATACAGACAGCCGGAAAGGTTAATAAACGGAATAAAATAGCTACACATTACACACGCTATGTTTTAATAAAACCCACGTTACTCACATAGGCCTACTGGTTAACACTAGTGTTTGTTACAGCACATAAACGTTTGTCGCTACATCCAAACTGCGTCACCGTTGTCTCTCCCTGTATCTGCTCCAGCCGCACCATTTTACTTGCAATGTGAATCATTTAATTTAAATATGCTTATTGCCATTTGTTGCACCTTAATCATTTTCTACAAACATGATATGCTATGTATGGTGTAGTAGACTGAGACTCTATTCACTACTGCACAAAAACTAGACACGTTTGCAAAACTAGACGTTTGCAATGAAGTAGGTAAAACAACTTTCGCCAATATCTCCGTAAGGGAGATGGGTTGTGTGCTCAAATTTCCTGGGATCAAAGAAGACGTTAGTATTCATGTGCAAACTAAAAATCACGTCTCAGGATTGCTGCGCATGCAAGTTATTTCGGGTGTCTCAACTGAAACTAATAGCCTACCACTGTCATATAATTATGAGTTCAGTAAAAGACGGAGCAAACACAGTTTTCTACCGTTGTTGAAACACATCCACGCGTAGACTCGTTTTCTTTCCATCTGAGAGTGGTTATTCAAAGAAAATATTAAGAACTATATGCTGATAGAAAGAAGGGAACTTTAAGCCACTACACTGCCTGTGCACGATGCGGATCCACGTTGATGTTGTTAGTAAACAAACCAGGTGGGAGCACATCTCCGTGGTCTTTGCGCATGCCCGAGGCAATGTAAACGCTTTACATTTTGCACATGTAAACACGTAACGACAAGAGCCGTTTCCCTTGAAAATGTTCACACCTGCACGCGAATACGATACGATAAACTGTTCTGATCACATTGGCACATGTATTAGGGCCTATTGACTTTGCCTAAGACAGTTATGGACACTCACAAGCTGCATACCCACACTGAGGAAGGAATCTACATTTCTTTTTTTTTCATAGAAAGGTAAAGGTATAGGTTGGTCTAGATAGATAGCTAGGAACTGGTACAAATAATCATAGATAGATAAGAAACATCATTTCAGGCCTGAAATTCTAATTTCAACCTGCTCAAATAAACACCACACTTCATTTCATGCTTTTTACATTTCATGTCCTCAAAATGGTGGACCAAACCCTGTGATGATGCTGTAGGTAGAGCTTTTATCCCTCCTGTCCTCGTTCTGTCATTATGTGACTCTCTGCAGTGTCAGAAAGACCTACACTCTCTGGTGTTTAGTGATAGGGACTAGGTTGAAGTCGGAAGACCAATTTGACAAGACCCTTATTCTGAAAAATCCACAGTTGAAGATGGAGAGTATGAGGGGTGACAGAGAAAATAGAGAGAAAGAAAAAGAGAGAGAGAAAATGAAAGATATGTGTGTCTGTGGATGTGTGTGGGAGTAAAAGAGGGAGGGGGGAGGGGAGGGGGATGGAGAGGTGGAGAGGAAGGCTGGCTGACTCACTCTTGTCCGTCGTCTTTTGAAACAGAACTGCATTCTCTCCGGTGGTGAAGAACTTGAAGAAGGTGCAGTTAGATTCTCGTGTGGAGAGAGAGAGAGAGAGAGAGAGAGAGAGGGGTAGGGGAAGGTAAAGGGCACAGCAGTGCAACTAGTCACACACACACACACACACACAGACATGCACACACACACACACACACACACACACACAAACACACACACCGACATGCACACACACGCACAGACACACACACGTTACACTGCATCAGGGTTTCATTAGCAGTGCTCATATTTGATGCATGCAGTATGTGTGACTGCAGGCAGGTTTGTTGTAGTGAGTCTGCTTTAGCTGTGAGCAGTTGACAAAAGAGGTCTGATCAAGTTCACAGCACTTGGATGAACTGGCATAAATATGCCCCCAAATGTACACTTCTCTCTGTCATCTCTTCCAGGAACATGCACTGAACCATGCATTAGTATTAGACATGCTGCTTTTTTACGGCATGGGTTGCCCAGTCCTCCTCATCTGAAATCTTCCTTGCTGCCTTGTTCCCACTGGCTTTGAAGCACAGCTGGTTCCAAAAGCACCAGGCATTCTGAATGGCATTATACTATATGAATTATATACATATTTATTAGTGCTATGTTAATTAGTTGTATATTACTGAATGATTAGATCAGATTGAATGTATGGTCACAAGGAGGACTGCTTGCCTTTGTTACACTCATGCACTACTAGTCCATAACCACAACGTGTTTGCTGGTTGAAGTGGGCCGGGCTGTACCTCCTGGCAGGTCCGCAGGCCCACAGCTCTCTCTCTCAGGGTCGACGTCGGCCACCCAGAGGGACTTGATGCAGCTCTTCCACAGGCCGTAGTGTGCCACCAGACAGGTGTGGTTGCTGGAGAAGCTCTTGGGTGGGGCCAGCTCCACCCAGAACTCTGTGCCCACCCCGAGAATGGTCAGCACGATGCCCACGACCGCCACAAAGAATGCCAGCTTGACCTTGCCCTCCTGGCTGTCACTCATGTCGCCCCCGGAGGTGGAGCTGGTGCGCGCCCGCCGTTTGGGCCCCCCACGGCTCCCGATCATCGCCACCTTAACCCCTGCAGGACCCGGGTTCAACCCCCCGGCCCCAGGCGGCCTTCCGTCCTCCTCTTGGGTTGAGAAGGTGGACCACATGCTGAGTTGTCTCAAAGAGAGCCAAGTGAGACCTACTGGAGCCACAGATGAGACAAAGAAGATACACCTGAAAGGACTTGAGAGTAGAGAATTTGCTTGCAAATGTGTCATTTAAGTAAGGAGCCACATTTGATTGGAGGTAATGGATTTGCGGATGGTTATAAAGGCAACAGGGGCCCTAGGTGCTGTTACCTTATTGCACCCTTGCAACTGTCAGTCGTCTCTCCTTTTCCAAAGACAGAGAACGAGAGCATGTGTGTATGTCTGTGCGTGTGAGTGTACATGTGTGTATGTCTGTGCATGTGAGTGTACATGTGTGTATGTCTGTGCGTGTGAGTGACGGTGTGAGTGATGTGTGGGTCTGTGTGTTTGAGGGACAGTTAGAGAGAGAGATCATTCCGGTAAAATTAAATCAGGAAGGCACTGACACCAAATTTATGCCTGTCACAACATTAGTATTGGCTCCTTGTCATACATACACCATGTGCCTCTACCCAAGAGATTCCATGTTTGACTGAAGATTGTGCAATACCTTATCTCATGTTTAAGTCATGATATCATGTTGACTTGACTGTAATAGATCAAGCCTATGACAGATAACCTTCTAAATATGTGGGAGCCATTCACTCTGACACTCTGTACAACAGACGAAATGCTACGGCGGTTAATGCATGCAAATGATACGTATCACTAAGGTCATCTGGTGTTAGTGTGTTAGGTTGAGTCTTTACACTTTTAAGAGACTGTAGATGTAGTGTGTGGTGTGTGGCCGTCTGGCTGTGAGAAAACAGGCGCGGCAGATGGACTCGGCGCCATATCCAGTGAGGTAACTGATATACACACCCGTAAATAATTGTATGTGCTTGGCAACAGTAACTGCATACAAAAATAATGATACTGAAACTCTCTCTCTCTCTCTCTCTCTCTCTCTCTCTCTCTCTCTCTCTCTCTCTCTCTCTCTCTCACACACACACACACACACACACACATAAACATAAACTTGTTCCCTGAAGACACTACTTATCATTGTATATGGTAGAAAAAACAGCAAGGCAATCAAGTCCCTTGTGTAATGAGGCAGAAAATAATGAGTACTGTGAGTTGTCCTTTACCAGACCTTATCTCTGTTAATTATGCTCTAATTATTGAACATGGCACAACGTTACGGCACAGTCTCCTCCGTTACTTCAGATGTGAGTCCACAGTGGCCGCATTAGCAGTACAGTATCTCTACTTAGTTCAGCTGGTGCAATGACATAGCTTAATGCATATAAAATATTCACATTAATATCAGCAAATATCCATTGAAATGGAACATAACCTCGAGTAAGTCTAGATCACGTGCAGCAGAAACAGTGGCAGCAACAACAGCAGGCAGCAGCCTATGATGTGTGTGTGTGTGTGAGAGAGAGAGTCAGCGAGCAACTTTGTGTGTTTTAGGGTTAACAATGCACAGATCATGCCAGAGAGTGTTTATTTGTGTGAGAGAGCTAGGGTTCGGTCTAATTAAACACACCGGTTGTTGAGGAATGAGTTGCTGACCTGTTTGGTTGGTTGTGTGTGGCTGGGACCGCAGTGCGAGGGACTCTTAGGGTACTGCAGAGACAGTGAGGAAGGGAAAAACTGAGGCAAGAAAAAAAGAGAGACAGACAGACAGAAAGAAAGACAGACAGAGAGAGAGAGAGAAAGAGAGAGAGAGAGAGAGAGAGAAAGAGAGAAAGATGGACAGGGTAAAAGAGGGTGGGGGCTAGACCAGCATGGCATTGCTGTGGTACACATGCCCCTCCCAGTTTGTCACAGGAAGCTTTATTTGTCCTAAATGGTGCCCCCCCCCCCTGTCTGTTAATCAGGCAATCATACCTTTTTACAGGCTGTTGTAAAGTGTATTTGTGAGAAGCAGCATCGTATGATCTCCATATCAGATAGCGGGTTTATGTTTTTGTGTGTGTGCTCGTACATGCTTGTGTGTGTGTATGTGTGTGAAAGGGGGACTCGGAGGGACAGAGAGGGACTCTATTTTTGACAAACACCTGTTAATGACAGGGACCTGCGTAAGAGGACCACGGCGAGCTCCCTCTCCTCTCTCCATTTCACTCTCACTCTCCTTTTCTCTCTCTCTCTCTCTCTCTCTCTCACTCCCTCTCTCTCTCTCTCTCTCTCACTCTCCCACACCCTCTCTCTCTTTCTTGCTCTCTTCCTGTATGAGTGTTTGTGTGTTTGTGTCTGTATGAGTCAGAGTGAGTGTGTGTGAGTGAGAGTCACAGTGTGTGTGTGCCTGAGAGAGAGACAGAGAGAGAAAGAGAGAGAGAGAGAGAGAGAGAGGGTGGGGGTGGTAGTGAGCTGGGTTTTACATTCTTGAAGCATCCTGGTTAATATTCAGTCCATTAGCAGGCAGTGTTGATAACTCTCACAGTTACCACAGGAATCCTTTTAAACAAAGAATGCACAATTAATCGGCGCAAATACAACAAAAACACCAGCAAAATAAGAGAGTCTGATTTTTTTTGTCTTTTTCAGCATTTTAAGCATTTAAACACAACTATGATTTGTCTGAGCACAGCCACAAGAGGAGAAAGTCTTATTCTAAAACAGAAATTTGAGTACGTTGATTGCGGTTGTGCCCTTGAGGGAGATTGTAGGTCCTCTGGCAACGTCAGCTATGTAAAGTTGCTATATAAAGATGAGTTATGCACTCTGGCGTAGGATGAAGGCTAAAGCCATTACAGTTCTGAAATTTCACGCATTCATACAGAAGCCCTGTGAAAGTATTAAGTGAAGGGTAGGGCACAAATATCCTTAAATATTTCCATGTCTGTGCAAATGCAACATGTTGAAACACAGACACATGGCCTTTCACTGCATCCAAAACATCAAAACAAATTAGAAGGCTGAAAGCAGTAGTAATCACTTTGTTAAAGCCATGGTGCTACTTGCACAGAGGAATCATATGACATAGAGTTGGTCTTTTTTTACAGATTGTTAATTCTGAGATTTCATTCAGGAAATAGGCTACACTTAGACTCAAGAAACAGGCCAAAGCTGAGGCCATTACGTAATGGGTCTTTAGCAGACACTTCAACCTTAATTAAGTGACAACATAAATAATATAAAAAATATATGAAAAATGAAAATGTATTAAAAAATCAAGAGGAAATAAAATATTTATAGTCAAAGAAAATTTCAAATTATGTAATTTCACAAATAATTATATTGTACTAAAGAAAAGAAAAAAAATGACAGAATAATATCCAATTGCTTTTTGAAATACAAACACTGTACAAGAGGTTGAGGTTGCTGCTTGTCCAGTGTCCCACCATCTTAAGCGTTGGACACCACAGGTAATGAAACTCTCTCCCATGCACTGCTTCGGTTTGCCAGCAGAAACACTCGACACTTATCGTTTCACAGTCCACACAAGAAGGCTGTGATTCAAACCTTGATTTCGCATTCTCAAGGGTCATTTGGAAAGGCCAGTGAAAAGGTCAAGGCTCCGTGTTGTTGACAAACATATGCCATAGGGCCTTCCACTTCATCACACATGGAAGTGAACTATGTGGCCTTTTCTGATCCCGGCCATCTTCAGCTCATCGAATGCCTTTGGGGGGAAACTACAGTGGGCTCCTTGCTACAAAGTGAGACACTGATACTCTAAAAGGGGCACAATTGTACTGGGAAAACATTCTGTCATTGAATGGGTGTGTGTGGCTGTATGTGTGTGTGTGTGTGTGTGTGTGTGTGTGTGTGTGTGTGTGTGTGTGTGTGTGTGTGTGTGTGTGTGTGTGTGTGTGTGTGTGTGTGTGTGTGTGTGTGTGTGTGTGTGAGGGTGTATGTGTGTGTGTGTGTGTATGTCTCAAGCAGTAAGTAATGGAAAACACTAAAGGAAAAACTGAGAGAGAAATAGTGAGTGAGTGAGTGAGTGAGTGAGAGAGAGAGAGAATGTAAAGGGAGAGAGAGAGAGAGTGTAAAGGGAGAGAGAGAGAGAGTGTGTGTAAAGGGAGAGAGGGAGAAAGGCAAAAAGATTGTGACTCCAGTCTACTGCAGTCTGATGTGCTCTGCATTGCGATGGCTCCCAGGGATAGAAGTCACACCGTCACTCTCTCCCACGCTGCAGTGACGACTGGCCATTAGGGGGCGTCACCTGCATGGAAGGCAGGTCTTAAGGTGGAATATTCCTATAGACCAGAGATGCTATGTACCGGTGGTGTGTGTGTATTTGTAAATGTATGTGTGTGAGTGTGTATGTGTGTGAGTGTGGAAGTATAGTGTGGTGTATTTGTCCTTTATCTCCTCTCTCTGCTGATATGTGTTGTATCCGGCAGAAATGCAATGCCTCCTTGTCTCTACCTCTCAGTCTAACCGACACACACAAACACACATCTCTCCAACCCTCTTCCATCGTTCCTTTTAGATAAACGCACACACATCACACAAACATTCTCTTCCCCTTTATATTGCCCCCTCTATCTGAGTCAATTGTTTTTCTATACCCCCCTTCTCTCTTTCTCTCTCTCTCTCTCTCTCAATGAGTATATTAAGGACCTGTCTGACGCAGAGAGAGATAAGGGGATTATTACACTGCGAGGGATAGTTGTCAGTGAATGCCCAGCGGAAAAGAATCTTAGCAGTTAGTCATCAAGCTCACTCTCTCGATCTCTCTCTCCACTTTACCTCTCAGCCCTCTCTCTCTCTCTCTCTCTCTCCACTTTACCTCTCAGCCCTCTCTCTCTCTCTCTCTCTCTCTCCACTTTACCTCTCACCCCTCTCTCTCTCCTTTACCTCTCTCACCCCTCTTTCTCTGTCCTTCGTCATTTAGTCATATTCATCTCTTGCCCTATTAGTCTTTGCTTGCAATGAGCAGTATTTACTCTCTCTACTTCCACAAACTCTCTCTCTCCTCCCTCTATTATTATCATCCACATACTATCCTGTTATCCACCTCTCTCTCTCTCTCTCTCTCTCACACTCTCTCTCTCTCTCTCTCTCATGCATATTCATCATCTCTCCTCTCCCTGTCACACTCGCCCACAGATGCAGGCTCGCAGAGAAGCCAGTGTTCACTTCTGGGAGGCTGTGTGTGACTCCTCAGCACTAGAGTGGAGCAGACTACTCTAGATACATACACACACCCCTACACACAGACACGCAAAAACACTCCACACCACTCCTCCACACACACACACTCAGAATGACCCCAGAAACTCAAAACTACGTCACCAATGTAGTAGACATGAGGGCTGTTTTGGGAATGCTAGCAGAAAACATACTTTACATACTATATATATATAATAACAATTTATACTACTACTACTATTACTACCACTTATACAAATACTTATACTTATAATAATACATTTGATTTCTCTAGCACTGTACTGGCAGGAGCCCAAAGGGCAAGTCAACAGGGGGAAAAAATACATCCTACACTCAGTGCTCTTACAGTATTTCAAAAAGCATTTTTATGTTAAATGGTAATTGTCTGTCAATAAACAGATTTTATTACAGCAATTATTTGGCAGTGTTCTAATAATACATAAAAAAATGTTTTGGAAGCATGCTTTGACTTCTGATCTTTTCCTTCTCTGATATTTTTCTAAAAAGTCGCTACCTGTGATATTCATTTTAAGTACAGTCAATACTACTACAAAAAGTACTGCTGGGCAATACTTTGATATTCATTTTTATGAAAAACCATTTGCAACACTACTTATTGTTTGTGTGTGGGCGTGAGCTCTCTGTGGATTGAACGTGTCCTTGGCACCTGGCACTCTCCCTCTCATGTGGGAAAGACGAGAGCCCTGGCAACAGCGAGCACAGTTCCAGAACCAAAGTCGGTCTGGCAGTGTCACTTCGCTAGCATGCCGCTGTGGCCTGACCCCGGCAGTGGCGCGCGAGCGCTCTAGGTGGAAGGGGAACTTTTAATGAGGCAGCTCAGGGCTAAGTAGATTACTACGTCACCACGACAATGGCAACAGCATCGGCAGCAGGAGCAGCGGCCTCAACATGACACCTGTATCAGGGAGCTGCCTGTCAGCCACCAAACATCAGACACAAGCAGGCGCCCAACTCGTTTCCTGTGTGGCCTCCAAGTGAATCTGAACCGAACTGCGTAGATGTTTAATGATCGCACTGTTAAGCAGGGTTAATGGGGACACCGGTAAATACTTTAACCACACAACACAGGTAAATAATGTACTCTGCTTCTCACAGGATTCTACGAATGACAATTCCTGCATTGCTTCTGGGGAAAACCCTCAAGGGTGAAATTTGTGAATATTTCTGTCATAAATTAAGGACATTTCCCCAGACCAACCAGAGAGGAACACTGAAATGATAACCTTCATAAATGTCTTTTATCACCCCTTCAGAAAGCAGTTCTTCTTTGGGGACAGGTTTTAAGCGTAGTGAAAATACCTTACTTGCTTCCAGATTCATGCCAACAATAAATAAGCTGTTATGTGAAGGTGATAAACTGCCTCAGTATGATGGTATATTGAGCAAAATAGACTATACTAACCTACAGCACGTACATTCATTGTGAAAAAAAAAACTGAGAAATATAGTGAAAAATAATGAGGCCCTCAATTTTCTTGGAGAAGCCCAACAAGTTCTTCCATTGTGATTTGCTCATTTCCAAACTGAACATTTAAGGACTGGACATTTTTTTTCTCCAAAGAACCAGTTTTAAAAGATTGTACTCAATGTACTCTTATAAAGCAAAATGATTATGACCACTGTTAACCCCAGAATTAAACATTTGGCATTCTGGTATGAAGTGGGAGTTAACATAATGAATGTGTAAAGTGATAGTAAGCTGAAGCAGTCTATAGACTGACACTGTAGCCTCGGTCTCCATAATAGAGATCCATGTGTTCAGTGCTGGTAGAGCTGGAAGTGGTGTTTTTGTGTTACAGCTGCAGACCAGTAGCTGCTCCCATCGTCTCTCATCACTGCGTGCCTCTACTAACTCTCTCTGTCTGCACCCCCAGCAGTGAAGGGGGAGGACTGGAGGGGCCTGGGGGCCTGTCCCCAGAGGCAACAAAGTCAGGGTAGAGAGTTGTGTGTGTGTATGTGTGTGTGTGTGTGTGTGTGTGTGTGTGTGTGTGTGTGTGTGTGTGTGTGTGTGTGTGTGTGTGTGTGTGTGCGCTCGTATGTGTGTGTGGATGTGTGCATGCCCCTATGTGTGTGTGTGTGTGTAGGGGTGGGGGAATAGTGGGGGTGGAGTTGATGTCCTGGTGCCGGAGGGAAGTGACGTTGTGACCATGGCAACCAAGAAACTCCATCCCAGTAAGCCAGTGAGTAAATCCAGCGTTCTGCAACTCACTGCTGACCATTTGGCTCCATGTTACTTAACAGGACTCCATGTTACGTAACAATGTAACTTATGACTCTGGACTGGCCTGTAACTTTTACCTGGGAGTCACTCATACAGGCGAACTAAATGCAATCAAAAGAATGGAAGGCTGTAACTATATCTATGTTTACAGAAAGCTACATTTCAATTCAAAATAACAATTATACTTCTGTCTCACACACAAAACCTTACTGCTCACACCTTCAATTCAATTAACCATAACATGAATGTAAAATGTTCCCTATTTTTTCTCCTTAGTTCATACCGTAAGACATTGGTGGCCTCCAAACAAGACCTAATGATATGCCAGTATTCATTTGTGTGCCAAGATACCCTGGCATCTGTTCATTAAGATTAAGTTTTAGAATTGAAAAAATATCAGATAATTGATGACATGTGACGTGTGCTACAGATTAATTTAGCTTTGGGCTTTATCGCCTTGGTAACTGTCACTATCGAACGGCTGAGGATCACTGAACTACTTTGTGTTAAATTTATAGCACTATAGAGTTGATTAATGGTTCTCTGTCAGCTATGAGGAAGATGAGTCTTTACCAACATAAAACAGGACTTTTTCCCCACAAATATGTCAGTCTTATTTGGGAAACCATGCTAAATGCTATTCTTATTTTTACCCAAGTACTTGTGCATTACTCCTCTTCCTCCTATCCCTAGCAGCTGGTTCTAACTGCCTCAGACAATGTCTACCCCATCAGTAAGCAAAGGCATGTTGACTTGGCAGTATCTCAGCCTCCCTTCATTAGTGTCTATTATAAGCACCTCATAACCAGGCTAGGTAAGGCCGGACTCGAAAGCATGCCCCTCTTTAGCTCATCATTACCTGAAATAGTGGGCCCAAGGTTTGAGGTTCGGGTTATGAAACACACTTAAGTCCTGCTTGGTCTGGCTGGGAGGACGTATGGTATTGTTCTTCTCCCCAATGAACACCTCATGTGATAGTCAAGCCCTCTTACTTACCTCTGACCTTACGCCAGGCCACCAAAACTTGACCTTGAATGCTAAGGTGAAGACACTAGCTTGCCAGGGTGACCTGAGGGAACGCAGGGAACTGCTGATGCCTGTAGACATACACACACATACTGTACAATGGAGGCTAATATTCCCATACTGTGCTAAGCATCTTACTGCATAACATCACTACAATAAGTAACTTTAATAAGTGGCTTTAACTTTTACAGGTTGTGTTTGCTTGCTGTTTCCAATGGTGTTATCGAAACATGCCTGACCACCCTGCTGCAGCTGAAATGCCCCTCATCACTGGCCGGCCGCCACCGTGATTGCTGCTAGGCTTGGCCGATCCGTGAGCGTGATCTGTGACACAACTGGCTTTAGTTGTCACTGTCCACTGCGCCTGGAAAGACTGCCCAGAACCAACTCATAAACTTCACAAGGTTGGAATCGACCCAGACACAGAGTAGATTCAGATCCAGAGCCAACTTGAATCTCTATACATTCCAACTCATCCTCCATCTATCCACTTACTCTTCAGATCTCTATACTCTTTCTCTCTCTCTGGCCCTTTTCCTAATCTAATTCACTTGCTTTTTTGTTACAACCTCACCTTCTCTCTTTCACTTATGTCCTTCTCTTTATCCTTTTTCCTATCGCCATCCCTTATCCTCCCCTATTGTCTCGCCTGATCTGCCTTTTTCTCCTTTCTCTGTCCCTCGCTCTTAAGCAGGGATATTAAGACTGTGACTTTAGGAGGCACCTCAGTTGAAAGGCCTAATCTGTGGCGTGGCAGGGCTGTGTCGAGGGTGAAGTGACCCAGTATGACATCAGAGGCCTCTTGGTTCTCCCTTGGGTCCTCTGCAGGGAGTGACCACATAGGATCAGATCAGAAATGAAATAAAAAAAACATACCTACAGCCACATTTATATCTGCATCCATTGTGTGTGTGTGTGTGTGTGTGTGTGTGTGTGTGTCTGGTGTGTGTGTATGTGTGTGTGTGTGTGTGAGAGAGAGAGAGAGAGAGAGAGAGAGAGAGAGAGAGAGAGAGAGAGAGAGAGAGAGAGAGATTGAGAGAGAGAGAAAGGGGAGGAAGGATGAGGGATGTGAAAGTTAAAATTACCCCCAAGGCAAATCCGTCTCAATCTGATCAGTACTTGAGATGGACTTACCAGCTTGTGACTCCATGCCTTGACTGCAGGTAAGGAAAATATTCTTCTCTAGAAATACTTTACTGTAGATTGCGCAAACTATACTAAACATTGTATTTATTTATTTTGGAATTTGGAGCATACCATGTAGTCATTAGACTAGAAACTAATTAGATGAGGATTTCTGTGTTAAAATGTCTTTTAAAGGTACACATATTACTTGTGTGTAGACTCTGTAATGTTCTTTATCTTTAAAAAGGTGTAGGAACATGTTTATAACAGTATTATAGTTGTATTACAACATTGAAATTGGCCCAGTATTCCTGAACTACTCCTGCAGCTAAACTTTGCCGTGATATAGTTGGATATTATTTAACAGAAATATGGACATATGGAATAAGTAATGTTAGCTTTTAAACACAGGATTTGCCAAAGAACAGTTGCACAATTTTCTGAATAACATCCATTTATGTGATATCTTTATCTGGCATTGTGTGATATTTTTGCACCCGATCAAGGAAGTATTTTGATCACTTGAGTCATGGTCTCCTCAGTCCATGTCTCTATGCGATCCTAAATCTCTATCTAAGTTCTCCGTACTGTTTTCAAACAATGTTGTTTCATGTACTCGCTATTGCCTACCTGAACTAGTGGCTTCGTTCCTTTATTTCATCTGACAAAGAGACTTAAGTAAACATTCACTATACCATGCTAGCGGAACATGTCATATTATCTGTGTATACTAGTGCATGGTAGAGACAAATACTTAGTGCCTCAAGAGAAGCTACAAGTGCATTATATAGACAAATACTTTGAGGCTTAAGAGAAGCATGGATACTAGATCAACACCAATATAAACAGACATGTTGTTTTTATTGACTCAGCAGAGCTGCATGGGATTGGGATGTTAGCTCCTGACCCATTTCTAACTGAGAATGCTGGGACCAGTCCAATGCTATTCAAAGTCTTCCTCTTACATAACATGATGACACTAAGATTAGCTCACTGATTTAGTTTTATCACATTTCACCAAATAAGCTTTCTGTAAACTACAGTAATCTATTACATAACTATTTTAACCTTCTAGACTAGCAAGGCCTGTGGTCAGTCAGGACTGGCCAAACAAGCAATGGCCACTTGTTTAGCCATGTTTCATTTATGACCATTCCTTTTAAATAACTGCTACAGCAGCTACTGCTAAATTTCGCAGATCGTGATTTCTCCTTGTAATGAAAGTATTAATGTTTAAAATATTCCTCTGTCATTTTGACTCTTTTTAAGATGTCATGATTTGTCTGCTTCTTTTAACTCAGAGCTTAATTAACTCCTTTCAATAACAATTTATAACACTATTTTATTATATGATATTACATTTAGGGGTTCAAGCTGCAAAGCTGTTAGAACCCTTAATTGTTTTTTCTACTGCGAAACGCTATAGGAAACAAAAACCGCAAGTTGCACACAACCAAAATCTTGACCATAACTTCCTAATTGGTGCATCTTCTCACGCTAGTAAAATGACAGAATTTTGCCTGTATTGGTTACGATTATAAGCACATTTATGTTTTCACTCATATCTTGGTAACAATATGGATTGGAACAAAAATACAAATAATAATATAATATAATAAATAACAAATCCATTCCTGTTAATGTTCAGATTTGAAGGTGTGTATTTGAATGTATTTGAACAATTCCTGTTTGTGTCATGTGATCTGCAACTTTACAAGAAGGCCTTATCTAAATACATAGTAAGTACATGCATAGTAATCATACCCATATGAAAATATAGTAAATATGTACTTTGCATACACTTGCATAAACATGCAAATGCCTATATATTACAGTAATAACTGCTTAGGTATGTGTGACCTTAGATTTACTGTTTGATTTTTAGTATCCTTCAGGTATTTAATGAATTAACTGTCCCAAGATACAGAATGACACAAGATATTTTAACTATTTTGTTAAGAGATAGCATAAGAGTGCAGCTGGCTCTATCCATTCCATTTTGGATGCACTAAAAGTTTTTGGACGTAGTTCAAAAAAGCTGTTTTTGATTATTCTGCAGATCAAGGTTTACTCATCCTTGGCACTTCATAGTCACATGGAATTAAGTTTGTAGTTAGTTTTAGGTTTAGAGAAATTGAAAAGAATATGTGATTGTGTAGGTCTTGACAGTTGAGCTGTTAAAGTGTAAACCCCCACAGTATTTTGTTTCTGCCGTGGGGAAAATCAACCAAAAGTTTCTGAGTCATGGGGATGCCCTCAATTTATTGATGAGATTGGCATGTTCAACCCTGTTGATTATCTCGCCTAGCCAGCACCGGTGGTCACTGTGCTGTGAAGTTCACATGCCACCAGCCTGTGTGGCCACTCCCTCTGGTGTTTCTCCAGGTGTGATGAAACAGGGCCAGAGCCATGCACAAGCCTCTTAGACTGGACACACACACACACACACCTAGTGCTGAGGGCCGCATACACATGTGACAATGGCGCTACCAACAGCGGGATCTCCCCCCCTCCTGCGTGATAATCCCAAGATCCGCTTAGGCCACCGATCTTGAGACACGCCCAGGCTCCTCCCTCCTTCCAGCACGTTGATGCTAAGGGTGCTCCAAGCTCATGGTCAAGTGTGGGCCAGTACACAGCCATGCAATGGCCATAAGGCATGGAGAGAAGGACACACCAGGGAAAAAAGACAGTAATTGTTTTCAAAAGAAAACGTGGTTTGTGTACCTATTGACCATCAACTATCTAAATGTTTTGTGCAGACAGGATTACAAATATAATTCAACTTAGGGTAATGAATGGGATAAAGTGTTTGCTATTATCATTGGTTACGGTTTGGGTCTGTAAGAAGAGAGGTAGATGCCATGTATGTTTGAGTGGGACTTTCAAAAAAACTGTTGATGTTGATTTTAAAAACTTTGTTATTTGTCATTTTAACAAGATTAATATCACATCAGTAATATAGGCAGATGCATTGTTACATTATATATTACAAGAGCAGAGAGACTGAATGCATTAATGTCTGCAAAATCAGTTTTGAACATCTTGATTTATTTTGTGAACAATATTTGACCCCCAGGCTGTTTAAAATTAGTTAGCATACATGAGATCTTGCTTCACAAAAACAACGCTTTGTGAGTTGCCAACATTATTCTAATGAAACCCTTTCATGTGGTTTAGAGCGGGTAATTGGAGAGGACTAATGTTTCTAGTTGAGACTGAGTATGCAGTAGGCATAAACAGCAAACAAAGGAAATGCGCTAAAAAGACAACAGGCCCTAACTGGCACAGTGGTTTCAAAATAGCAGCTATTTTTCACAAACAGCTAATCAAAACAGATGACAGCATTTAGAGTCTATTTGTGTTTGTATTGTGATTTTGCACACAAGCTAAATGCATTTGGGTCCTCTGATCTAGACCAGGGAGTAATAGGACCAGCCCTGTTTATTTAGAACAGAATTTAGGGCATTGTTGATGTTTTTGCCTTTGTTTATTTTTTCTATTTTTATGTGCAACCTTCAGGGTTGTAATTTCAACAGGGAACAGAAGGCGCGCAGCCATTAAAGCACATTTGCAGTAGTAAACATCCCGTTTTGGATTATGTGAGCTACATAGAAAAAAGTATGCTTTAGATTCAAAAGCTATGTTTTGCACAAAGGTGTGTGGATCAGTGGATGCTGAAAGGTAGAGTAAGGTGCTAGCAACACCAAGGTGATGTTTTTACACTTAGCGGTTACACGCCATGATGGGAGAAAACAGCCTATGACTCTTTGGATAAAACAAAAAATAACGTATTGGAAATACGTGCAAAATACACTTTGACAACAATGTATGTCATTCATTTGAATAAGAACAGGTAGTCATTAACATGCTCAGTGGATGCTTTAGCTTATAGCCCAAGGTACTTCTGCCAGCAATTCAGACTAGCCATAATATGCCAGAGGGTTTTCTTGCTATGGCTAAAGGCGTGTTTGTGCCCCTGGTGTCCCTGTGGTCATAAAAAGCCCCTTCTACCTTCCTACATTTTTCAACCTGACCCTTTTATGGGTCATCATAGTAGTCATTGTAATGCCCCCAAACCAGACACACACACACAAACACACACACACACACACAGGGAGAGAGAGAGACACACACACATACAGGGAGAGAGAGACACACACACACACACAGGGAGAGAGACACACACACAGACATAGGGGGAGAGACACACACACAGACACAGGGGGAGAGACACACACACACAAGCACATGTGCACACACACACACACACACACACAGTCATGCCCTCTCCTTCCCCTGGTGTTGGCGGATGGAGGGAGGGGGACCTCTGAGGCCGCTAGTCCACTGTCCTGGAATACCCTGGCATTACAGTATGAATCACTCCATACAGAAAGAAGTGTCATTCCCTGTGTTGACTGCAGCTGTAATCGGATCAGGTCTCTCAGGGGGCTTCTCTGCTCCACTCCGAATGTCGTACTGGCCCAAGTTCTGCTGGTTCAGTGAGACCCTACTGGAGAGGCTGATTGGCTTATTGTAATAATATCTGGAAATGTGCTGTTCATTCAAAGGACGCTTATGTGATTTTGTGGTGCTTAGTAAACAATCACGTAGATTAAATGTTTAAGGGGAATACAAATGATGAAAAATGCTCTTCAAGGAATGAAAAATACAAAAGACAAGTAAACCTTGTTAACAAGTGGTACATGTCGAAATCAAGAAGGTTAAGGCCCGATAAATTTGCCACTCATTCTTCTCTTTTACCCTGCAGTCTTTGGCTGTCTCCTCAGATTTGTGTGAGATTACATTTAAATTCACACAGAATTTTTCTCTTGTGATCTCTCTTGCTGAGGAGACACAGCTGACAAACTGTTGCTTATCAGTGCCTCTATGAAGAACACCATTCCTCTTCACAAATATGCCAAGCGTGCCACATGGAATTAATCACACTAGTGTCACCATATAATCTAGCACACCTCTGACAGCAGATGTTGCTTGCGTTGCCAACTTTTTGTTAGATAGAAAGCCATTGATTGTCTTCAGATGTTTGTTTGCTCCCAAGCCAGCTGGTGTGTCTCTTATGACCCTCACCTCCATGTTCCCTCCCCAGGAGTCCACTTTGCTGCCCTGGCAGATAGAAATCAGCCGGAACTAACTGGATTACGGCGGCTACCAAACGCAAGGGATCCAGTTCGCCAGGATCAACAGACACAGATTCAAAGGCAAGAGAACAAAGGGCAGTATACGTCTGCCTCCGGTTTTTCACAGCAAGTGTTCCAGGAACTGCTGTCTGTCTGCCGGCTTTACATGGAGGGCATGTACTGACCCACTGAGGAATATCACTGAAGAAGAGAACCTGTCGCTTGGAATAAACAATCGGTAGTATTTCGACAAAGTGTCTGGGGAATTTACAAGCAGTTTCCTAGGGAGTGGTTGGATTATGGTCATGATTTGCTCCTACTTGTGTGTCATCCATGACTTCCTCTCATGGTCCACGTCTCACCACAGATAAAGAGGTAAGGACTTAACTGTCCAGGAGGCTGGGAGGGAGCGGGACACAACGGATGACAATGGCCAAGGGCTCCAGCATCTCTTCGTTGCCCTGGGCAAACTCATTCTCAGACCTCCGTGCCCTGGGTGGCATCCTGCACTGGTTTTGTCCACCTCCCAACCCCCTCCTCCATTTTCTTTTCTGTGCCCTCCTCCTCTCAGGGGCGGCTGGTAGTTTACCGAGTGTGGAACATGATTATGGCTCGCACCCCAAATTTGTCTGCACCCCCATCCCTGCAGACGCGGACCCTTCCTGCTTCACCCCTGGGGACAGCCACAGTCCCGGTCACGGCCCTAGCCATGCCAGCGGCCATGGCAGTGGACACAGTACCAGCCACGGTACGGGGCACCATGGGCGAATTTCAGATGAGGCCAAAGCCACCATTCTCCACTTGCGTGAGAGTTTAGTCCGACAGAAGGAGACCATCCTCGACCAGCGAGAGACAATTCGGGAGCTGACGGCTAAGCTCACGCTGTGCGATGGTTTTGGTAGAGGTTCTGGTGGGCACCATGACGATGACCACCATGGGCCAGGGCATCACGGATCCCGCCATGGCCCCGCGCATCACTATGATGACCACCATACAGACCACCACACAGACCACCATCCAGAACACCATACAGACCACCACACCGATCACCACACCGATCACCACACCGATCACCACACGGATCATCACTCGGACCCTCACTACCCCTTGAACAGCCACCGAGCGGACCACCACAGGGGAAAGGCACCTCACATTGGCCAGCATGGCTTCTCCCCTGAGCAGACAGGGAAAACTCTGCAGGCACTGAAGGAGAAACTAGAGGCTCTGCAGGTGGGTGTGAAGTCTGTTTACTGAAAAAAGTGAGAGACTTGGAAAGTAAAGGGACAAAGAGTATTTCAATAAGTACTTCAGTAAGTACTCAGGCAGACAGATAGAGATAAACAGGGCAGTGATATGTGTGCCATTAATGTAATTTTTTTTGCCTGGAAAGAGGTCATCTGAGAGCCCTCCCCACAGAAACATTCTGTCTCAAACTGTTGACCAGGGCTTGAAGGACGACACCCCTACGCATAGCTTTTCTCCACCCAGTCTAATGCTATGTTGTCTTCCTCTGGCCAACTCCAGCTCATGTCACCACCAGCATGTGCCACTTGCAGTTTAACAAATGTCACCTTACCTAATTTCCCTAACTTTTTTTGCTTGGCCGAAATTTGTATTGCCAATTATTTGTATGTTCATCCCCAGGGCGTCACCCTCCTTTGTGTCTGCCTCACAGAGGAAGTGTTTGCCCCTGCGCAGTGGCCAGTGGTGTGCTAGCCACTACTGTCAAGGCCAATTAGTGTGATCTGCACTGACATGCTATTAAGTAGTGTGTTCTGTTGCCAGCCTAAGCTGAGATTTCCTCTGAGACACTCAAGGAAGCCTGACAGAGGAAGGGCAGGCTTAAAATGTCTCTCAGCAAAATGTGTAGCATTGGCACGCAATTGTGTTTTTTTAGGGTGTCTGTCTGGTAGATATTACTGATGATTTGTCCAAGCCTAGTAAACAATGCTACATGATTATAGACATTCTAAATGTTAATCATAACCTTTTTTTTCAATTAAATCAAAATTCAAATCAATGTTCATGTTTGATTTGTATTCCTCTTATAAGGCACGGAATTCCACAAGCACCTACTCCAGCTCTTTAAGAGACCTCTTGCAGCGCAGAATCAATTTACTGGAGGAACAGCTGCACCATCACTATGGCTCGCACCACGGCCACGGTCACGGTCATGACACCCATCATGGCTATGGTGGCCACGACGACCATCATGAAGACCATGACGATCACCATGAAGATCACCATGAAACTCACCATGACCCACACGATCATCATGATGATGATCACCATGACCGCTACAATCATCGTTATGATCGCCACAACAGTCACCATGGTGACCACCATGATACTCACCATGATACTCACCATGGCGAACACCATGATACACACCACGATGACCACCACGATGATCACCATGGCGGTCACCATGACACTCACCATGATGAACATCATGATGACCACCATAGTAGCCGCCATGACGACCACCATGATGATGGACACCACGATGAACACGGCTACCAATCTCGGACGAGCATTGATAAACCGGCACCAAGAGTACCATCTCGTGGGACCCATGCAAAACTGGACACTGTTCTAAGCCAGCTTCATCACCGCAACACTGAACCAGGTATACAGTATAAACACCTCTTCATGATTAACAGTACAGTAACAGTAATATCTCACTCAAAATGCCACTGCCCCTCGAAGAGCTCTCACAACTGGAAAGTAACAATTGAAAGTAAAAATCAAATTAAAGCATCGACTTAGGTCTATAACTCCTGACCAGTGCGGTATGAAGGATATTTTCTTAACCAGTCATAATAGCTCCTATAGAACGATTGTCATCACTACCCTCCTTACTTGTTCCTACAGCTGGTCAACCCCAGCCCAAGAACCCGGACGCCTTCCAGATTGGCTTCCCTATGCGAACCAACTACATGTATGGTCGTGTCAAGCGGACACTCTTGAACGAGATCTTTGCTCTGACTGTGTGCCTGTGGCTGAAGGGTGGCAACGGGCCTGGCATCGGCACCCCCTTTTCCTACTCCGTCCCTGGCCAGGCAAATGAACTGGTGCTAATCGAGTGGGGCAACAATCCCATGGAACTGCTGGTCAATGACAAGGTAAATTGAGTGCATCAAATATATGTTTTTAAGACAGTCTTAGACAGGTGGGAATTCGTAGAAAAGCATGGCGTTGGCTCAGGAGGTGGCATCGGAGTTAACCTTTTACCTGTGCTTTTATGTCTCAGTGAGGTTAAAAAACAGCGTGACAGACCTACATTTGATCGAGATTAGGCTCTGTCAATGAGATTGGCCGATAATGCCACCGCTAAAGCTACACCATTGTTTGGTAGACGACCGACTTGTTCCAACTGACCTAATTCTAATTCTCAAAAGGCATGATTTGTTGATTCTCCAAGTGCGTACGTTAATTTATTTAATGTGGAAGGGATTTTAACAAGATGACAAGGTAAATTTAGTGCATCAAATATGTAAGACAGTTTTGTCCAATAACTTCAGATTTAAAAAAATGCAATTGCATTCATGCAATAACTATGTTATTTGCCACCAAAACATTTTCTTCACCACATTGTCTGTCACCAGAATAAGTTGTCTCTGTGTGTCGCTATGCCACAGAAATCGATGTTCTGTGTATATTTGTGTGTGTCTGCTTGTAGAGTGAGTGCATAAAACAGAGATTGTGTACAGGGTTGTGTGTATTGTACATCCACTAACTGCTAATCTTATAAGCACATATCTCACTTTCACATAATTGAACTTGTGCACTGACACACTGTCACAACACAGACCTGGATGCCAGAAGTGTATTCTTGCACCAGGTCCTGGTCAGAGGCTATTTAGAGAATATTTCTAGGAAGACTCAAGACCCTGACAAGACCCTGACCTCTTAACCTTATCGAGGGCGTGGCTGGTGTGATGGCAGGTCCTCTCCCTTTGTCCTGGTCAGTCTCCTTAGTTAATTAAGACTGGAGAGCATGAGGCAACCTGCTTAGAGAAACCAACAGGTGGGAATTTCATAGAAAAGCATGGCGTTGGCTCAGGAGGTGTCATTGGAGTTAACCTTTTACCTGTGCTTTTATGTGTGGTTCAAAAACAGTGTGACAGACCTACATTTGATCGAGATTAGGGTCTGAGTCAATGAGCTTGGGCAATAATGCCACAGCTAAAGCTACACCATTGTTTTGTAGACGACCGACTTGTTCTAATTGACCTAATTCTAATTCTCAGAAGGCTTGATTGGTTGATTGTCCAAGTGCGTACGTTGATTTATTTAATGTGGGAGGGATTTTAACAAAATGCAAACGGAGCAGTGGAAGTAACAACAAGGTGAAGCTCTATGAAACTAACGACCTAGCAACCAAGAGCATGAATGGGAAGTCAAGTTTTATACCTTTTTCTGTCAAAAGGTCTTTGGAAATCAGAAAAAGCGAAAGCAAATTAAACATGAGGCAAAAAACATTGAAAATACAGAGGGAAACAACAACCATTGTAGCAGTTGTTGTTGCCATGTCTCTTGTGTTTCTAGCCTAAGTTATACTCTGGTGTCTATGAATAAAATGGCTGAAAAACATGCCAGAGCTACTACAGGATCAATTTGGCAACCCTTAAACAGGCAACACTGTGTTTAATATACATTTGAGTTTATCTCTTCAAAACTGTAGTGCTCCAACAAGCTACCACCATTTCATTATGTTCTCTCTCTCTCTCCTTCTCTGGCTCCAGGCTGTGACGCTGCCTCTCTCAATAACAGACAGTAAGTGGCATCACCTGTGCATTACCTGGTCCACAAGGGACGGCGTGTGGGAGGCTTACCAGGACGGCGTGAAGAGAGGCTCGGGAGAGAGTCTCTCCGCCTGGCACCCCATCAAACCTGGTGGAGTTTTCATCCTCGGCCAGGAGCAGGTACATCCATGCATCACTGAACCCGACAGCTGAACAATATCAGGATAATTTCAGTTGCAAAATGCCTACTTTATGCCTACTAATGCCTACTGGACTTGCTCAGGCTGTTTATATATAGGTGTGAAAGGACCATATACCTTATAAATACATAATCAGTTTTCTTTGCCAGAGCATAAGGGAGAGATTCACACATTAGTAAAAACCTCCAAGGGGAACAAGCCATTGAGACTGTGGCTTGCTTTAAAGCATTTAGAACTGGTAGTGCACTAGAGGAAAAACTCCATCTGCGAGGATAAACATTTCAATGTTGAGAACCTCATTAGTAGGACATACCTCAGTTTCCAGCAATGCCCCAGCTACTGCTAATGCACTATAATTGGAGACCGAATAGGACGCCTTTGGGTACCTTCCAAAAAGCATTGGAGAAACAAACATTAATTCATTCCCCTCTGGTTAAACAAGAATAAAGATGTAGATTAAAGATCTACCCACACTCTCTGTGTCACCAATTTGTGGAGAGGATACCTGAAAAAATAGCACGGCTTATCAAGACTGCCACCTTGGATCAGTGTGTTTATGGCCGAGAGCAGAGTAAGGATTGAATTTTTCATGGTAATTCATGACTGCTGTCAGTGGCTGACAGCTCCCGGTGACAGGCAGAGCCAGAGGTGTTTAAAAGTGTTGACATTTACAGGGACCTCTCTCCTGAATGTATAGCCCTGAACAATATGTATGTCATCTCTTCACTGACAAAAAGGTGGCACCCGCTGTGCATTTTATTATGATCGATTTGCGCCTGTTACATATGGAATTGGAACACCAAGACATCAATCTACACTGTCTATCATTCTACACTGAACATACAGTACTTCTTATAAAATATTATATATTTATAGATAGATAGATAGATAGATAGATAGATAGATAGATAGATAGATAGATAGATAGATAGATAGATAGATAGATAGATAGATAGATAGATAGATAGATAGATAGATAGATAGGATAATCAGTAATACTTCTTTGACTCTATTGACAGGGCAGTGTTAAGACTCTGCTTCCATTATGTTGCTGGGCAGATAGACGCTAACCTCTAGGAGAGGTCTGAATTTCCCTTGCATAGGATTGTTGGTTTCCATTCATGTGAATGAGAGCACATGTTGTATGAGTATGTGTAGACACAAATGGATTCTTTGTTAATAGTTTCATTTTTCCGTGATGCAGGACACCCTCGGTGGACGCTTTGATGCCACCCAGGCATTTGTGGGCGAAATGTCCGATCTGCAGCTGTGGTCTCGAGTGCTCACACCTCAAGAGATTCACAACCAAGCTTCCTGTAAATCCCACCTGACAGGGGACATCATCACATGGATGGAGTCATTGGTGGAGCTGCACGGCGGGGTGACCAAATACCCCTTTGAGCCCTGTCACTGAGGCTAACTTCACACAACCTGAAACAAAATGACTGACGCTGGGCCCAAAGAGTTGGGACGAGCTGTGCATCCTGCCTTGCCTTTGTGCTTATAAAGGAGAAGAAAAAAACAAAACAAAAAAACATTAACATCAAAAGAGCGGAGGAGAGGGCAGCGTGTGCTATGTCTCTAAGCGTCAAAGTTGGCTGTTCGGCCGTTGCTGTCAAAGTTCCCATACCTGCTAATAGGATTCGCTATCTTTACTCAGGACCCGGTATGACCTGGTATTAGCCAAGCACTTATTAGCCACGACTGACTTAACGAGTGGTGGCAGTAGCCACACGCATCTCCTGGCTTCATGATCTATCTGCCCTGGGCCTCACAGTGGCCTCTCAAAGCAGCACTTTATTAGAGATCTGCACTTTATTATAAGACCAACGCTGAGAGGTTTTCACAACTACACACCGCATTCACAGTATGAGTTTTGAAGAGCTGGATACATGAAGAGGACTGTCCTGTTTCCAGGGGCTGTTGTGTCATTTTTTCTGAAAAGTGGGCCCATGCATCTGAACAGCTAGGACTGTGGGACTATGAGGGAGTGCTTTTACGCCCACATGGCTTTTTCTTATGTAATAATCACACACACATCCCCCCCACCCCAGCAGTGCAATTTTTTACAGACTATATTAGATCTGACAATAGTTTGCAATTCAAGGTGCTCTTCCAGTCAGTGATTGGTTAAAAAAAAAGAAAAAAAAAAGTTCATCATGACTGTGAGAACATATATTATTGTGTTTTATTGTATCACTGGATTTTGTATGTTTTGTGTACATATTGTGTTTATAAGGGCATTTCTGAACAAAAGAAAAGGAATACTTTTTACATATCAGTGTGAACACACATATATATTTTTTCAAAGTGTGTGAGCAGTAAGTCTGTATGGCAGATCCATGGGACCTGTAGATCTCTGCCTGTTCACACACAGATTAAAGGGCTCTAGGAGCTGACTCCATGACACACCGGCTTAAAGCAAGATCACTGCTGCAAATTGGTTCTCTGATGAGGAATGACCCTTTCTCCTCTCTCTCTATCTCTCTCTTTCTCTGTCTCATCTCTCTCTCTTCTCTCCACTAACAACCATACATACACACACACTTGTGCTCATGTACGGAAACTTGACCGTTTGACACGCACATCCAAATATGAATTCAAACCAAACCAAAATAATTTCTTGTACAGGACAAAAAGGCAACCCATTGACACAATAGATTTCTATCTCTTTCCACATTTAGTGTGATCTTTTAGGCCTTGAGCTTGAAACCTGAAACACCACACATGTTGTGAGATATGAATCTGTTTTTCATAGGAGCCTCGTGCTGTGCAACTTTTTGGTTTCTTCGTTTATGTTTCCTATGTAAGCACCAAATGATCAGAAAAGAGACACTTGATACTTGAAGTGAATATATATGTAACTGCTACGTACAGTGAATGTGCTTAAGAGCATATATATTAATGCCCTTTTTACATGATGCGCAATGAGAGTAAGATAGTGGGCAAAAAAGAAGTCTTGACTTTCTAATGTTTCTGACTTCGTTTAGTACTTATTGGAGCTTCCATGTGCTTTGTGTATGATATAGATGTTTTGCAGACGAAACATCTTGATTCATTTTAAACACTGAAACCCTGCTTGCAAAGCTCATCTTTTTTAGCAATGACCTTCATGTTTTCATAGTCACAGGTTAAAATCCACTCCAGTAATTCATCCAGAATAAAGGCCTCACAATTGTCATGGTGATTCCGCCATTTTGTATTCTGGATAGCAAGTTCTTCATGCTCCTAAAAATATGTATCTTTTCTATGTTTCCTAATGTACTTTCTGGAGTTCTGAACTAAGTATATGCATTATTTTGTAAAAAAGTAAAAATAAAAATACATTATCAACAACATATGAACATAAATATATATTCCTGACAGATTTGTAAATTATACCTTGTACATTTATACTGATTTTGGTACCGTAAAATAATATTGTAAATAACCCTAGAACTGGTCACAACAGGTGTCAGGCTGACTAGAGTTCACAATACAACACAACACAATACAACACAATAACTTCCTCTCGCCTTGTTTTTGTTTTTGTCTCTAAAAGGTGACATATTGTTAGAATTTCTTGTTGATGGTGACAATGAAGTCTGTAAATGATAATCATGATGTATGTGTTCATGGGCCCCCTACGTGTGTAAAAGCCAAAATGTAAGCAGAGATTGTGATTTTTTTTTGACTAAGACGGAATGCACTTATTCTTATGGTAATATGTACATAAAAGTTTTGAATAAATGAAATGGCATTGAATTGTGGGATTCTTTTTTAACAAAAAGCTAAATCTAAGTTGATCTGAAGAATATACTCTAGACACAGTGTTTGAAACTAACTAAAATGTTGTCTCCTTTTATCTCTTTGGTCAGTATTTACTCAGAGCATTAAATGTAGAAAAATTCTATGGTATATTACTATTTCCATGTCTTTGCTGAATTGTATTATTGTAATTGGTAAACACTTTCAGTTATACAAGAAAACATACATATTCCACCCTTAATATGGAACACATCACACACCCAACAATGACACTAGTGTCATGAACAGACTGTGTACATTAGGCATTATGAAATCAGTCACATGGGCAAACAAACACCTATCGGCCAACCCCAGCAGCCCCATGGCTAAGCATAACTCTAAAGCCAATCACAAGGATCACATGGGTCAACAGACTATGAAACTGATAGTCATTGGTAGTTTTTTTAGGTTTCGGGTATTACTGTAAACCTCATGTAGTACAAAGCTATTGTACGAAAAATGAATTGGCATTATCCGTATTTTGAAGAATTATTTCAATTATAATAAACTATCTGAATTATTCACCGACACCAGAGGCCACTATAATAAAAGCACTGATTTTAGAGCATGTGTAATTCAATGGGCAGAATTATCCTCAGGGAATTCTATTACATGCTTGAGATGTGATAAGCCATTAACAGAGTAGTATTTATACTGTTGTTTAATGTTGAATAATTACAGTTTACTGTAAACTCTCCACAGTAATCTCGGCTCTTTTCAGAAACCATGGGGCAGACGTGCGGTCAGGGCCAGAACTAGCACATTTGGTGCCCTATGCAAGCTTCACCCCTGGCGGCTACCCCCCCCCCCCCCCCTCCCAACCCCAAATAATAATAAATAATAAAAATAATAAATAAATTAAAAGTACAAATTCGTTTTGTCTCACAAACTACTTTCATTCCAATCCACTAGCTATCATCACACTTCAAGGGTAGCCTACATATTAGCTCCTACTGGTTTCCATTTACAGTGCAATCCTTCTGGCCTTCCTGGCTGCAAAGTCATTGTTGTGGCGAGAATGGCATCTCACTATACCTTTTCTTCCAATCAGAAGACCGGAGACTGGATGTAGAAATCTGGAGGTTTATTGTAATCAATGAGCTACAATAAGGAGATGGTCTGGATTAGCTCGATCTCATTGTATGAATGTTCTGCATGCCGTTTTAAGGCCTGTAAATTGTGGGGTGTGTTCTGTCTGGCTGCCAAAACCAATCAGAATTAACTATTCCCTCTTCTCTAACTCCCTTAAGACCCCCCTATGTGTGTGTGTTTCGTGTCTGGATCCCGAGACTGCCTGACATCCTCTGAGACCCCCAGAGTCCCCATCCTCACCGGGGGTTTCTTGGAATGTGCATGTGTTGTGACTTTTAGTGCTGACTTTAACATCATGTCGATGGCTAGGTTACTGCTTCCCGCCAAGTCTGCCTTTCCTAAAGTGAGACTTTCATACTGATGAGTTAATCCTTGTTCATCCAAAAAAAAATATCCCACATCATCAATCACACCAAAAGTTATAATAATAATAACAAATAAGTTGTTATTATTACTCAAATTTCAACTTCATGACAAAACGAAAATGGCACAAATTGCTGTACAGCTGAACTTGCGCTTTGTTTCTTGAAAATACTGAGTGGATAACTGAACTACCGGAATAGTGCTTCTTTAGGTACTGTGTTTTGACCATAATTGAGAGAAATAGCCTTCAAATCAAACAGTGACAAACTGGCAGTCAATACGTTTTTTATAGTTATTCAACAATAAACAGTACATTAAAAAACAAACAGTACAAAAAGACAATGGTAAACAAGCATCAAAACACCTGCTGCTCTATATTGCTATAGCAGAAAAATATACATAGGCTAATTCTAATATAAATACCATAGGTTATATAAATATATAATGACTCAGTGCAATGATACAGAAGACTAAGGTAAACAAACCCTTGCTGCTTTCTGTATTTGTATAGCAGTAAAATATTGCCTATACCTCAAAGTATGAATACCATAATATTTCAACAGTGTCATTCTAATACACACATAGTAATATAAAATGTAATATAATAATTTAATATAAATATATATAAATACCATGGTATAATATAGCCGGCTGGTAAAACAGCGTTATTCGAGACATTCTTTGTAAGATTAAGAGTTGCAAGTCAAAATATAATATAATAACTTTATATATATATATATATATATATATATATATATATATATATATATATATATAAAGTTATTATATTATATTTGATATTACTATTAGAATGAAACTTCTGTATCAGAAGTGTTTGTTTGTGAAATTACCTTTTATTGTATATATATATATGTACATATAAGCTAAAACCCTTTAAAAAGTATGGTTTTGCTCAGCCTTTTCCTGCTGTTGCCACTCTGTAGTTTCAGTGTTTTGAGTTTGGCTATGTGGTGCAGCCTGATTTTGTGGAACGCATACACAACCAATGACAACAGTTCAAAGTGGTGGTTGTCGATGTCAATTTTGGAGATGCGTTGGGAAACTGAAGACTGATGGTTTAGTTCCATCCCTGAGCCTGACAGTCTGCCCTGTCCTGTCGAAATCCTCCGGCTGAAAGTGTTACAGAGAGCAAGGACCCGTCAGTGGCAGAAAAGTTTCCCCTTCTCAAAGCAACTTCCCACTGCCTCCTCTTCTGCTTGTCTCTGGGAAACCTTCAAAGCGTGAGAAAGATTAGCTAGCCCGTCAGACAGATTCACAATACAGGTGAATCTAAATCTACAACATTTATGGTTGCGACAGAAAAACGTAAATACTTCCATTTCGGCGCCTAACATAGGCTACAGGTGCACCTCGCAGGTGCTTGTAGACTATCGAGACATTTTTCATTCATCACATTCATTAGGTGACACCACCTTATATTGTAGAATCATTACACAGGCTATACAATGGCATGTTTCAAACCTTTTTTGTTTTAATCAAGTCATTTTTTAAACAGATCGCAGAGAAAAATTAAGGTCAGTCAAACGCAGTTTTTCCGTCGCAATCGTAACTGCTCATTTCATTATACATAGGCTACATTGAAATTACAGACAAGCAAGTAAGCTAACGGTAGAATGTCTATCCTATCTCGGCCTATCTTCTGTTGACAAACGATATAATAACGTTAGGCTTTGCTCCCCATGTACATTTCACGTTAGCTATTAATTGCATTCTAGTGGCCACCAAACTGTTGGTTAGCTCTCAATATAATAGGCTACATCATTTATGTAACGTAACAGAATTGTATAATTGCAAAATACAAATCCAAGGGCGAAGGGGGCGTCCATAGGTAAACAAGCATCAAAACACCTGTTGAAGGGGGCGTCCTATATGTCTATGTCTATGATGGCTGACTCACGTAATAGGAAGCGCTTGACGCTCTCGAGCTGTTCTGTCTCTGTTATCACACAGCTCTCTCTAGTGGTCGGAATAAAACGTAATGAAACAAGACAAGACGATGCAAGCATTTCCTATTCCATAGGTGAGAACAGACACTTTGAAGTGATAATCCAAAGGTCCTGAGAGTATGGCCTTCAATATATTGATGTTATCAGGAACAGATAATATGTGTTTAATGGCATTCATCTGGTCAGCGACCACCCCTGCTTATTGTATTGCTATAGGTATTTTGTTGGATTGTGTAGGGTGCAATTTTACAGCCATTGATACCAAATGTACATTTTAAACTGTTATGTCATGTCATTATTGATATTTCAGCGCAACAGCCAATCAAATACACTCCAATGTAGGATCATGAATGTCCCTTGCTGATTGGCTGGAATAGTGCATGGTTTGGTCCATTTACAGAGCCAGGACTGTGCATGAGCACAATTTTTTTTTTTTTTTTACTGCACACACTGGACGGACAGCAAACAGGGGAACGTGAGGAGAATTCCGCAGAATTGAATTAAAAGTGTAATGGATTATAATCAAGGACCTCACCTTTAGCAAGGCTCTGAGTTGTAAGTCAATCATGCAAGGTTCATTTATTTAGTCTCCAGGCTACAGATGTGGGAGCCAGGAGCTGTCTGTTCCTGGATCTTGGTGAATTTTGAATACACTTGGAGGCCAGAGGGGATGCTAAACTAGCATAGGCATGTCCAATGCAATGCACAATAGGCTGCCCTGTACCACCATGTTCTCTTTCCCATCATGCTTACGGTGTATTTTTTATTTGACTTTCGTCACCAAAACCACACTGGTCGACCCACATTATCCCTTGTGTTCAGTAGGCAAGGCATGATTTCAACGCCAGGTGGTGCAATTTAAAGATCAAGCTGAAATGGCGTCCCCTGTTGGCTGGAGCATGCAACGATCGTAATTGTACTTTGTAGATAACAGCTTAAGGCCAACATTGTACAAACATGGATGTCATGTATGTGTTTTACATTATTCACATGCAGGATAGGCTACTGAATATTGAACTGCCCTCAGCTCTTTGTTTTAACATTCGCTTTTACCAGTTGTCCAAACTGAGGCCAAATAACGCTGACTTTGACAGGACTGAGGGGTAAAGGCGTCGGTAGCCTTATACGTTCGTTCGTTTACGTGAGTCTGATGTCATGGGTTTACTTGCTGAATAGTTTTGTGTCAGGTGGTGGATTGACGCGTCAATTGTCATGGGGGGAAACCATTTTATGACAAGAATTTAGTAGACCCTGCCGATGTGTATAATTGAATCTTTATGTAGCCTAGTATTAACCCGCAAGCAATATCCAGATTAACAGGAGAACTTCACTAATATAGTAACTTTGAGAGAGATTGGATCAGAATGGTCCTGCAATCCAGCATCCTAGTGTTCCTTCCTTGATGGGCGCTGTGGTACCCGGCTGCGTTGCATCAGCAGCATCCCTCAGCTGGTACTCTCAAGGTCGCTGGCGCGAAGCATCATGGGACGGTTATCGGGTCCACTCCCTACACACCGGGAAGTGAACGGCCGCCCGAGTCTCACACTTTATTCGTGAATTGACTGGATCACGGGAACAGGGAGCATATGCTTGTGCTGTGACGGAGGAGCTGTCACGAGATATGATGTAAAAGCTGGTCACGGCTAAACGCACGAGAAAAGGAGAGAGAGGGAGGTCGCGCAGCATCTCTGTTTGTATGGGTAGGCGGGGGCGAACTGTGAAACGTGCAGATAGTCTTGCCACCGCTGTATGTGACGAATACGAGATTGCCGACTGCATTGGTGCCAGTGGGTCAGTGGAAAGCGCGGTCACGACTCGATTTACGGTAAAAACACTCGCATTTGCCTAACTTCCTTAGTTTTGTGAATGCTAGTTATCTTAAGCATGTGGCAGTAAAAGGAGCAAGCTGCTATTTTCAGATAGATTATATAATTCTATACAATTGCTAGCTCTTTGACCTATTGTTATTTTTAAGCTATATGTACACATCATCTGGTCAAGTATGTGGTTTTATCGGGCCCTGTAATGGGATGTTAAACGCCCTTGCAGTAGCGGAGTAGTAGCAGCATATAATTAATACAACCGAGGCAGTCAGGCTTCTCTGGGTGTCGGCATCGCTGTAGGACCTGTTGTACTTTTGAATGTGTCGAATCGATCCTTGGTCTTCCACTTATCACTTGAGGTTTTCGACAGCTTTATGGGCATTGCTGATTACAACCATTCCTTCCATCGTGTATTTCATCCAGCGCTGACTCTACTGGGAGCCCACTCATCTTAGAAACAGCTTCTGCTCTCTCTCTCTCAAGATGGAGGGAGAACCGGTGAGTGTGTTATATTTTTGGTTCTATGGTTATTATTTTGCTATTTCAGACCTGTAGAGCTGAGCACAATTAAAATATTTGAAATGTGAAGGATTTAATTAAAATAAGACAAATAAGCTCACTGCAAGTCTTGTGTAAACCTAAGGTTCTTGTGATGTATTCCAGCACATGGCAGTTTGCGCTGGTGTGACTCATCCTCATCGATCTGTAAATTTGGCAGTTGCATGCAAGCATGTTGTATAATGGCATGCACTTAAATGGGTGCCTGTTTGTATAAGCATGTGTGTTGTGGGAGGTGATGTTTGGCATAGAATGAGATGCGTGTCATGAATTGCCAATTGATCCTGTTTACACCCAAAGCTATGTCCCTGTCAAATGGTCAGGGAAGTATTGGATTTATAGTTAAAAGACAATCAATTCTCATTCAACAGAGACCTCAGAGTGGGATTTTACATGTGGGTAGATGTGACTTGAATATGAGAGTTTGGAATCTGTCCTCTGAATCAGACTGAGATCTGTAGAGCCGTCACGTACAATACTGTATGAGGACAGTACAAGTCATGAGGATACAGTAATTCAGCAGCAGATGTCCAATGACCCTGCCAACCTCATACTGAGGCAGCCTGTGTCTTCTTTGCTACTGGGTCTTTTGTGGGACTATCTGGTGGGCTACTTCTTGTTTTGGTCTAGTTTAGCAGATGACAATGCATCTGTCACCCTCAGGCCGTTGTTATGACAACGTGGGTGGGACTGAGAAAGTGAAGTTCGGCATAAGAAGAAGAGAAAGAGAATAAGATAAATGTTGGTAGAGAAAATGACAGGACACACAGACATACACACACTGAGTTATTGTAAAATGAACAAGTACAGTTCAAATTTTACATTAGTTTAAGTTACGTACACTGTGGAAATGACCCACTATGCATGGTTCACTGTTGTATATTCTGTTTTCGACAAGATTAAGTGGCAGGAAATTATGTTGCATTCATATGTAAACAAGGTTTGTATTTGGACCATAAGACTTAATGTTTACATATTGTTTCTCATATCCTGTTTGCCTGGAGGAGAGGTTACAGGCAGCTATGTATTAGTAAAAAGTAATATCAGGCACGCCTGAAAGGCAGGTCTTCATTCAGCTAGTGAGTGACCTTGATATTGTCGAAGGCAAGTGATAGTATAACACATGGGCAACTTGTCAAGTGAGTGGAATTATTATGATAAGATACTTGCATTTAGATGACTGTTAGTCTGTTAAGACTAACTGAACCATTGTGATTTAAAGAGAGGGATCAGAGAGTCAGAGGCTGAGAGAGAAGAGAGAGAGAGAGAGGAATTGAAGAGGGTGAGACTCAGGACAATGATGGGATGCATGTTGGAGTAGAGTAGAGTTTTTATTAAATGAATATTAGTTAAAGTTGGGCTAGTTAAAGGCAACCAGTGCAACTTTATGTAAACATTCAATGAAAAATAAACATTCAATTTCTAGTCTTTTTTACACGTAGTAAGTTTCAATAACTCCATAACATTACATATCGACATTCAAGGAGCAAAGATGAGACGTCGTTGTGTGGTGAGAACTGATATTAAATCGTAAACAACAACAATTGCGGTGGGGAGAAGCCATTTTTCCATTGACTGGAAGCCTGCTTTATTTATTGTAGGTTACAAAAAATAAAGAAAATGGCGGCGATTGTTGTTGTTATCGATTTTCTATCAGTTCTCACCACACAACGACGTCTCATCTTTGCTGCTTGAATGTCGGTATGTAATGGTATGGAGTTATTGAAACTTACTACATGTAAAAAAGACTAGAAATTGAATGTTATTTTTAAGCCTCGAAAGTTGCACTGGGTGCCTTTAATCTTAAAGAATTTGTATTTATCTTGTCAACCTTTCATGGCACTTTAGTTAATCTCATAACAATATGTTTTGAGGGATTTTGTTTATCAGTGCAAAATAAATCATTGCTGTATACTCTGTTACCTGTTACATTCACATTCAGCCCAGTGCTTATTTTGTTTGGCTGGCATACAGAAAAAGACTACAACTGTTCCTAAATGCCTTTAAGCTTTGCTGAAAAATTCTGCAGTACAGAGTTAGTTTTGAGTCAGACTTGAGGCCATATGTAATTTTTACCCCTCAATCTGTTTGACTTGCTAAAAGAACACTGAACATCTTTTTTAACATCTGTAACATCTATCACTAAAACAGAATGTGTGTATAGGGCTGTAATGTAGCCCAATGTCACCCGTAGTCCATTGTTGACAAAGTGATTGGATATTGACATTTAGAATGACCTTTCTTAAGCACACAGTATTAATTATGGAGGTCTACTGACATGAATGTCCCTGGGAATTGTCCTTACCGTGGTGATGCCCCACTGTCCCTTACCTCCATTAGCTTGAGATACAAAAACTCACAGGCAGGGATTGTGACAATGTCCTTCCGAGGGCAGCCAGGCCTATGGAGGACATTTGAGGTCCTGTTGGCTGGTATCACTGTAGTGGGATCATATGGCCCAGAGCATAGTGCCGCCTCAGCAGAAGCGCCTCACAGTAGCCTGTAAACCTGCATTCAGCAGAAAGCCCTGAACACACAGGAGTGGTCTGTCAATGGCCACCTGAAAGTAGGTCACTCACGGGAGGTATGTGAACATCAATAACATCGTATGCAGATGTGTGTGAAATGATTCATCCATAAGATGCCTGATGTGTTAAAAGGGTAGATCATGTAAAGACTCACCTCTGTATCTACCACCTCTACAAATGATTTTGATGTAAAAGTTGATCTTTTTAAGTTTTTTAATAGCATTAGATTGAAGGATTTTTTTCCAACTCCTCTGATTGATTCCTCAAGATACTTATGATGACCATACAGGATCTCATACACAATGAGGTGCCAACGGGGTAGTAACTCAAACTCAAGGTTGTTTATTCCTGCTAAAAACCGTAATGCTTCAGAGGAAACAAACTGTGGACAGCCCCTTACAAACCAAATCTATAGAATGTGTTCTAGACAAGAGGGTTTTGACAGAATTGTAGTTCCTTTGAAATAGTGAAATATCTGTCTTTAAAGGGGTTATAAAGTTTTAAAAAAAATTGACCCGTGGGGTCCAGAATAGACCTTGTTCAAGTTTATTTGAAAGGAAAAGGAAAAATAAAAAATGATCTACCATTTTTGTCACACAATATACAAAACTAGCTGGGGAGATTATACATAAACACTGGCATATTTTACAATCTGACCCCACCCTTGATGTCTTTAAGGGCGAGCCCTTGACTGTTCAAGAGAGGAATCATCTAGTCTACTACTACAACATTCTCTTTTAGGAACGCTACATCTTTGACTTATTCTTAATGATGGGACGTTTGTGCATCGAAGTTCGCTTCACTTTCAAAATGCTTTGTTCAACCATCCCTACTTATTCTTCCGATGGACTATATTCTGTATTCATGATGTCCACAACATTGAAGTCTTACAGCATTAGTCTGTCAGATATTGTGGATAGTATTGTAAATGTTGCTTATACTTATGATGACCATACAGGATCTCATACACAATGAGGTGCCAACGGGGTAGTAACTCAAACTCAAGGTTGTTTATTCCTGCTAAAAACCGTAATGCTTCAGGGGAAACAAACTGTGGACAGCCCCTTACAAACCAAATCTATAGAATGTGTTCTAGACAAGAGGGTTTTGACAGAATTGTAGTTCCTTTGAAATAGTGAAATATCTGTCTTTAAAGGGGTTATAAAGTTTAAAAAAAAAAAAAAAAAAATGGACCTGTGGGGTCCAGAATAGACCTTGTTCAAGTTTATTTGAAAGGAAAAGTAAAAATAAAAAATAATCTACCATTTTTGTCACACAATATACAAAACTAGCTGGGGAGATTATACATAAACACTGGCATATTTTACAATCTGACCCCACCCTTGATGTCTTTAAGGGCGAGCCCTTGACTGTTCAAGAGAGGAATCATCTAGTCTACTACTACAACATTCTCTTTTAGGAACGCTACATCTTTGACTTATTCTTAATGATGGGACGTTTGTGCATCGAAGTTCGCTTCACTTTCAAAATTCAAAATGCTTTGTTCAACCATCCCTACTTATTCTTCCGATGGACTATATTCTGTATTCATGATGTCCACAACATTGAAGTCTTACAGCATTAGTCTGTCAGATATTGTGGATAGTATTGTAAATGTTGCTGTTTTTCTTTCTCATGGTTACTTTCTTTTATTTTCTTGGTCTGATTATGTATTCTTTTGTATTCTGCCTTGAGAGCCTGTGGTCGTTATCGGTTGGAACGTGGCATTAATTACACCTGGTGCAACATGTGACCTGCAGAGCCACACCCACATACACCAACGTTCCATAAAATCAGTGCAAATGTTTGTATAGCAGTTACTGTAAGGAAAACAACTTTTCAAAACGTTGGTGAACTTGGTGATTAAAATAACTTAAGTGGAACTGTATTGGGTGTGCAGTGCTTTTTCGTGTTTTTTGAAAAACACGTAGACCTTTTCTTATTACTAGTTTTTTCAGCCATGTAATCATTGGTGTCCATAAATAATTTAGTTAATTGAGAAATTATTTGTCTTTGCCATTCAGTCATGGAGTAAATATAGACTTTAAAGAATCTCCATACAAACAGGTGTCTTTGTCCAGCAGACAGAATATTGCCTTAAGTGCCCTCAAAATGACCACACTGGAGACAATTTATAGCTGTTCTAACCTCAGGCTGAAATAGTTAGCCTCTGCAAATGTCACTGGATGAAATCACCCAATTAGCATTGAGTGGAGCATGAGTCAGCCAAGAGAGAATGTATTGTTGTCTCTCCTTTTTTGTTCTTACTCTCTTAAATGTATTCCTTATGTTTCTTCTCTCTCCCTCTCTCTCCATCAGAAACCCAAACAAGTCACATGCTATCTCCTGTTCTCCCTGGGCACAGCAGTCATCGGCTCCCTTCAGTTTGGCTACAACACGGGAGTCATCAATGCTCCTGAACAGGTCTGTTTGTGTGTGTGTGTGTGTGTGTGTGTGTGTGTGTGTGTGTGATTTTATAGTGTCCATGTATAATGGACATGTAATTCAAATGCAGTGCCTAGCTAAAACCATGGTGTGATTGCATTTTATAGTTTTTAACCAACTTTTTTAACTAAGCTGGTCTTTCACACCTGCACCCTTGTGATTGGTGTCAATACCTGTTTGTCATGTTGTGTGTCAGAAACTGCGGGCCTTCTTCAACAACACCTGGATGGAACGCTATGGGGAGCCCATCGAGAAAGACACCTGCACCTTCGTGTGGAGTTTGGCGGTGGCCATCTTCAGTGTGGGCGGCATGGTGGGCTCCTTTAGTGTGGGTGTCATGGCCAACAAGTTTGGCAGGTTGGTGTCAGTGGATGCCCCGATTTAAAGATTACACTCTAAGCCGTAGTCTATAGGTCAAACATCTATTGTTGATGTAAGGAGAGAGAAAGGAAATCGTTTTTTACTGTATCATTTTATTTGACTTACAGTAACTGATGAACGACTTGTTTCACTATCTATATTAAGCCAATCTGTTAAGAGCTTCTGCAGCAGAAGATCTCAAGCAAATCAGTGGTTTGCTTGAACCATTCCAATGCGCAACAGATGCTAAATCCCCCCCGAGTTAATTGTCAGAGATATTATTAGGACGAACCAGTCATCCCATGACCTCACACTGAAACACTGGGAAGAGCTGTGATTATTATGGAGGGAGCAATGGCAGACTGGCTCTATTCCACCCTTTATTGTGCTGTGGAGTTACTTTAGCACTTTCCAAAGTGTCCATCCCGATCAACATCAGAGGGGACAATTAGACTCATTAAGTTACCATTCCCGCTTTATGCTAACTTCTGTCTTACACTCATTCATATCCATAGCCGTCTCATCTCTCCTCACCCTACAGTGCATTCTCCATTTACGTCGTGTTTATCTGTTTACGCCAACATACTGAGGCCCGTTCCTTTCTTTCTCCACACCACTTTGAAAATGATTTTGTATTACTGTGTGCTAAAAGGTATGGCATAGACCTATCAAAATAAAGAGGAGAAAAGATGCTCATTTTGTAATTCAACTCACTGTCTGTCTGACTTGGCTTCTCTTCCCAGACGGAAGTCCATGTTCATCGTGAACATCCTGGCCCTGATTGGCGGTGGTCTGATGGGGTTGTGCACCCTGTGCAACTCCTTTGAGATGGTCATCGCTGGTCGCCTGATCATCGGGTTGTTCTGCGGTCTCTTCACAAGTCTCACCCCCATGTACGTGGGCGAGTTGTCACCTACGCCGCTCCGCGGGGCCTTCGGCACGCTTCACCAGCTCGGGGTGGTGATTGGCATCCTCGTCGCCCAGGTAGGACAACTTCAACTCCATTTGCTAATTTTCATGGTTCCTGTGGTCTCTTTTTGGGGTGGCAAAACGTGTGTCCACTGGTGTAACTAGTAGCAGAATGTTGGACTAAAAGATACAATCTTCTACTTAATGAATGCGAAGTTGTCACAAAAATGAAATACAAACAAACATGCTTTTGAAACCTCATGCTTATATGTGCTTGCATTCCTTATCAGTTCAGCCATCTTTTAAAACCTTTTTTTATTCTTCATCATGCCAAAAATTACCACCTCACTAAAATGAAATATGAAACTGATTATTTATCAAAACTATTTAGCCTCCTGCTAGAGTAATCTGAGTGTGTTTTTTCTCAGATCTTTGGACTGGAGTCTCTGCTGGGCTCGGACAAGCTGTGGCCGGTGCTGCTGTCCTTGACCGTGCTGCCAGCGGTGGTGCAGTGCCTACTTCTGCCCTTCTGCCCTGAGAGCCCACGCTTCCTGCTCATCAACCTCAACGAGGAAGAGAAGGCACGCAAAGGTGATTAGATATACAAACTCAGCCACTCTCAGCCATTCACAGCTGTCACTGCTCACCCAATATACACTATCTATTCACTTAATTGTTTACTGACTTAATAACTCATTCACTCACTAATTCACCAACTCACTCGTCAGTTTGTAATTCACATACTCGCTTGCCGACTCATAAACTTTCTCCCTAACTTACCCCACCCCTTCTTTATTCACTCACTCACTGATACTTACAAGGTGAGGTTTGTCTAGACTGAGTGAGACAAGAGCTTGTTGACCTGGGCCTAGTTTCCCGAACGCTAAAAAGGACTTGAAATCGGTCGTAAGAGGGATATTGCAGAGCGGTTTCCCGACGCCGCACTTACGGCAATGATGAGTCTATGATGTCGCCAAAATCCACGTAGGCCGTTAAGATACGTCGTTATCGGGAAACGAGGCCATGATAACATAAGCTGAAGTGGAGAAGAGCCCCACAGCAGGTGCTGGCACTTGCCTCCAACCTCGGTAGACGAGCTTCAATAAGCGATCACTCTCTTGGATCAGTGAATTTATATTTTACAACAATGGCTTCTAACTGACTGCATGCTGTTTTGCAATCCTATGAATTGTCCTATGAAGTCAAGTATAGATTGCCATTTAGAGGTCCCAAATTGTTACGGATATAAAGACTTTAACACCCTGAGTTTTCTTAAAACAGAGCCCAGAGACACAGCAGCATTGATAATTTATGCCTAGTCAAAAGTTTATTACCGGTTGGCTAAGGAGATATCTTCTCAACAAAGTTGAGAGCAAAGAGAACCCTGAAACAGGATGAAATAAAGGTTTTATTCTGCAACAGCTAATGCTTAGGTTTTCAACAAATCTTTTATATTCTTGTCACTTGTTGCTAGGCATTTGATCAAATCAGTAGTCTCTCCTTTTCCAAATAGGGTCTTTAACCTAAATGATGATTATTGGCTACAATGAGTGGGTCAAAGGGTTAAAACCACAGACATTCTAGGGGTTAAAACCAGCGTACCTTGTCTTAGCTAAACAAAGTCGAGAATCAAGGAAGAACAGAAGAAGGAAGAAGACACATTATACATAAATGTTTGTTACAAAGTACATACATTTTCTATAACAGTGAATATATTTGTTTTGCTTTTAAACGCAAAATACAAAGTTTCTTTTGAAAAGACACATCCAAAACACAGTCTTTTTAGCATATTCCATTTGATTGCTCTTTTACTGGCAACGCAGGTGGCTGGGCAGTCTGAAAAAGGAAGTTTTGTCTACATTTTGACATTTTACCGTCAGGCTGTTTCACCATTCAATTAGACAAAATACAGACAAATACAAACGTTTTGTTTAAAAACAGTTTCATGTGCCTGGCTTTGGTTTCCACCACTTTCTTTAATGAGCCGGTTTGTCATGCATGTCTTGCTGTTTGGGTTGCCAGCCCTGGTGCGTCTGCGTGGTGTGGAGGATGTCAGCAAGGACATGCAGGAGATGAAGGAGGAGAGCATGAAGATGGCCATGGAGAAGAAGGTGACCATTATGGAGCTCTTCCGCACGGCGAACTACCGCCAGCCCCTCCTCATCGCCGTCATGCTTCAGCTCTCCCAGCAGCTCTCGGGCATCAACGCAGTGAGTGGACCACACCTCCCATCATGCAAGTCCAGTAGAGTAGATGGGGGTTTGCAAGGAATATTTAAGGGGATTGTAGTTATTGTCATTAACTCAACTCAGAGTCTTAACTCTTGTTTGCCCCCAGGTGTTCTACTATTCCACGGGTATCTTTAGGTCTGCTGGGGTGACCAAGCCCATCATAGCCACTATCGGAGCCGGAGTTGTCAACACTGTCTTTACCGTGGTGTCGGTAAGTCTATTCGATTTTGTATTTGAAGTTACACTGTCTGTGTGTGTTTGAATACACTTTGTTTGACTAACTGGGTTTATATTAATAAATGTGTGATATTATTGTTGTAGTAACTGTTGTGTTTTGTTTTTAGCTCTTTTTGGTAGAGAGGGCGGGACGTAGGACTCTCCACCTCATTGGATTGGCCGGGATGTCTGTCAGTGCCCTCATGATGACTTTAGCTCTCTTACTGGTGCGTTCCCATATCATACTTGGCTCTCTTTCGTTGACACAGTATTGTTATACAGTTTGTCAAAGAAGTTATCTTTTCTATCTCTCTTTGTCTGTGCAGAAACACATTGAATCTCTGAATTATCTGAGCATTGCGGCAGTGTTTGCGTTTGTGGCGTTTTTTGAGCTGGGACCGGGTCCGATCCCGTGGTTCATTGTGGCTGAGCTCTTCTCCCAGGGACCCCGCCCAGCTGCCATGGCGGTGGCGGGCTTATCCAATTGGACCGCTAACTTCCTGGTCGGAGTCAGCTTTCCCAAACTAGAGGTGAACTTTTTTAACTCCATCTGTGCACATACATCTGAGTTTATCATCCTGTCACTTCCACTACATGATAAAAAATATAGTATAAGAAATGAGAAATTAAAGTAAGTGATTAATAATGTGCTTCTTATGTTAGATGTCGCCATTTATATTCCTAAAATAAATCCTTACCATAACCCCAAGAACATCCTGTAATAACATGTACTTCTTTGAAAAGCACATTGAGTCATTACTCAACAGCTGCTTGTTATTTTAAAAACTAGCTAAATGGCTTCCATTTCCTAATTGAGTCTGTTTCAGTCTACTTAGCTGAATTTACTTAAGAGAGCTTTATATATCCATAAATGTTACTATATTGTTGAAACATTACACTAAATTACTAGTGCTGTCAGTTTAACACGTTATTAATGGCGTTAGTGCAAACCCATGTTAACGCCGTCAATTGTTTTATCGCGCGATTAACGCAATGTTTTTAGATTAACGTTCTTTTTGGCCTTGCAAACTGTGTAGTAGGCTAGCGTTACGTTTGAGTGAATGGTGAACGCAATACGGCGAAATGGATGATAACAAGCTTCTGAATAGAAAGTTTACCTTTAAAAGTTGTGTTGTGCAAAAGAAGCGAGCTTCACTGTTGTCTGAAAATGTCAACAGACAGCTGGCTGAAAGCACAGAAGAAGTAGGCTAACCTTGTATTGGTAACCTGACTGTTACGGTTGATTGTTTTTGAAATAAGAGGCCTGACTTCTATGTTCACAGCAAACTTGAAAAAAAGAAAATATTAAGCCATGGTTTAACTGTACTATAGGCTGAGTCCTTGTTTATCTGAAATGTGGACTTTATAATTGTATTCTGTAGCCCTGTTTGGCAATGTTGTTTTTCATTAAATTAAAACATTGCATAAAGCAAGCCAATCCACTTTTCCATGTTGATAAGAGCATTGAAATAAAATAAAAATAATTGGACATTTAGAATAGGTAAAAATTCATTTTGAGCTAACTATGACAAAAATGCGATTAATCGCGATTAAATATTTAAATCGTTTGACCGCACTATACATTACTAAAACAAATTCTTACAATTGGTACATAAATTGCATTATACAAAATTCTCCCACATATTTTTAACGCATCTGTTTATATTAAATTTGCATTACAGGAATTGTGCGGCCCCTACGTCTTCATCATCTTCATGTCCTTCCTCATCGTCTTCTTCATCTTCACCTACTTCCGTGTACCTGAGACGAAGGGCCGCACGTTTGATGAGATCACCCAGGGCTTCAGTGGGGCTCCCCGCCCATCTGACCCCTCCGGTGAGGCCCCACCCCCTAGAGACTCATCCACGCTGTCCTCCTCGCCTGTGAAGGAGAAGGTGCCCCTGATGGCTTCCAACGACACCTCCAATGACGTGGGCTCACCGGGGGAGGAGAAGACGTCCTCTACCACCCCTCTGCTGGCCACATCCAGCTCTGACTCCAGGCCTGCTGAGGCAACAGCACCCAGTACAAAGCCAGCACCCGCCCTAACCCCAGCGCCAGCTAAACCTGCAGAGACGACTTCTACCCCCTACGGCAAGCCTGCTGCAAAGACACCGGTGGAGACGGTCACACCTGTTGCCGCAGCTCCGGCTGCCAAACCAGCCACAGAGGCCAAGGGTCCTGCTCCACAGCCCACAGCCGAGACTAAGAGGACTGCCCCTCAACCAGCAGCGGAGACAAAAAGTCCTGCGTCAAAACCAGCAGAAACAAGCGCTGCTCCAAAGCCGGCAACAGAGACGAAAAGTCCTGCGCCAAAACCAGCAGAGACAAGTGCTGCCCCAAAGCCGGCAACAGAGACAAAAAGTCCTGGACCTAAACCACTGGAGACGAAGAGTTCTACAGCTCAGCCAGTAACGAAAGATGTGAAAAGTCCTGCTAAACCAGTAGAGGAGGCGAAGGTTGCTGCTCCAAAAGCAGCCCCAGAAAAGGAGATAAAAAGTCCTGCTGCTGCACCTCCTCCTGCACCAGAGGTCAAAAGTCCTGCTCTGGCTTCTCCGGCTCCTGTAGCAGAAGCTAAAAGTGCTGTAGCACCACCTGCTGCTGACACAAAGAGTTCAACTCCCAAACCAGTGACAGACACCAAGGCTCCTGCTGCTCCCAAACCAGTGACAGACACCAAGGCTCCTGCTGCACCAGTGACAGACACCAAGGCTCCTGCTGCACCAGTGACAGACACCAAGGCTCCTGCTGCTCCAGTGACAGACACCAAGGCTCCTGCTGCTCCAGTGACAGACACCAAGGTTCCTGCTCCAAAACCAGTGACAGAAACCAAGGCTCCTGCTGCACCAAAACCAGTGACAGACACCAAGGCTCCTGCTGCACCAGTGACAGACACCAAGGCTCCTGCTGCACCAGTGACAGACACCAAGGCTCCTGCTGCTCCAGTGACAGACACCAAGGCTCCTGCTGCTCCAGTGACAGACACCAAGGTTCCTGCTCCAAAACCAGTGACAGAAACCAAGGCTCCTGCTGCACCAAAACCAGTGACAGACACCAAGGCTCCTGCTGCACCAGTGACAGACACCAAGGCTCCTGCTGCTCCCAAACCAGTGACAGAAACCAAGGCTCCTGCTGCACCAAAACCAGTGACAGACACCAAGGGTCCTGCTGCACCAGTGACAGACACCAAGGCTCCTGCTGCTCCCAAACCAGTGACAGACACCAAGGCTCCTGCTGCACCAGTGACAGACATCAAGGCTCCTGCTGCTCCAGTGACAGACACCAAGGTTCCTGCTCCAAAACCAGTGACAGAAACCAAGGCTCCTGCTGCTCCAGTGACAGACACCAAGGGTCCTGCTGCACCAGTGACAGACACCAAGGCTCCTGCACCAAAACCAGTGACAGACACCAAGGCTCCTGCTGCTCCAGTGACAGACATCAAGGGTCCTGCTGCAGCTCCTGCTGCACCACTAGCTCCTGAGGTAAAGAGTGTTCCTCCAAAGCCAGCTGCAGAAGTCAAGAGTCCAGCTGTGCCTCCTGTAGCCGAAGCCAAGAGTCCTGCAGCATCTTCTGTACCAGAAACGAAAATCCCAGCAGCACCACCAGCTGCAGACACCAAGGCTCCTGCTGCACCATCTGTTGCTGAGACGAAAAGTCCTGCTCTTCCACCAGCTCCTGAAGTAAAAAGTCCTGCTCTTCCACCAGCTCCTGAAGTAAAAAGTCCTGCTCTTCCACCAGCTCCTGAAGCAAAAAGTCCGGCTGCGCCAGTCAAAACAGAGGCGAAGAGTCCTTCTGCAAAGCCTGAAGCTGAGGCAAAGACCCCCATGGTTCTGTCTGCAGTAGAGGCAAAAGTTCCCGCTGCACCATTCGCAGCAGAGGCCAAATCACCTTCACCGAAGCCAGTTGAAGATGTGGCCAAAGCAGCAGAGAAGTCCAGTTCAACAGCAAAAGAGAAGGTTTAGGAGAGAAAATTAACAGGGGCAGGGACGTGCACAGGAATTTTGAAGGGCAGTTGCTCTGCCCTGGGAAAAAGGGGCAACACATTATTTTTTGTCACCGCCGCTGCCACGCCCCCGTCCCCTGATAGCAAATTTTGCCAATATCATTTTAAACTCTCTCTAACCGCCGCTGCCACGCCCCCATCATCTGATTGCAATTTTTGCCAATATAATTGTAAACTCTCACTAACTGTTGCTGCCACGCCCACGTCATCTGATCGCAAATTTTGCCAATATCATTTTTAACTCTCACTAACCGCCACTGCCACGCCCCTGTCCCCTGATCGCAAATATATTTACTTCAGAGGGGCAACTTCAGTAGAGGAGGGCAAACGGGCAGTTGCCCGAGCAACCTTAGCCCACTCCTGTGCACGTCCCTGAACAGGGGTAATATAGGGGGCATAGTGTGGGATGAACTTAAGTAGGATTGGTGTTCATGGTGTATCATCACTTATGTTTTGTAAAAGAGGAGCTTTTGGATTCACAGCGTCGTTGGCATGGGTCTAAGTAGCCGGACATATGGTGCAATATTGTAGTTACCCTACATTTTTCAACTATTATTTTACTGCAGTTGTGTATTCAGCAGTTTTAGCAGTGTATGTTCTTTTTAATTTTTTGAATGAGGTTAAAAAGGGATTTGTCCATTTTGTAGCCTTAAGTTATTTATTTATTGAAAGGCTTTACAACATGAAACAATGCCAAAGTGTCACAATTTCCTCGCACAGACCTCAAGCATCCATTTGTGTAACATTTGGCCGCGTTCACACTAGACTTCTTTTTTTAGAAAAAAGCGCCGCCTTCTGCGCCTTTTTTACATGCAACTCTATGGGGAAAAGCAAAAAGGCGGACGCCTTTTCAGAAAGGCGCCGCCTTTTATAAACTTCTAAAAAAGCGCAACCTCCGACGCCTTTTTGAGTTCAATTTTCTCAACTTTTCAGAAAGGCGCCGGGTGACGTCAAGCGCCTTTTTGACAGCTGACCTATCAGGACGAGGAGCGAAGGTAGTCGCGTACCTTCCCTAGTAACCTTCTATCTTAGTTTAACCGACCAAACGCAGTAGACCATCGTATTTGAACCTAGAAGTTTTTAGTTTAACTTTTTTTTGCTTAGGTTTTTAGAAAGTTACCGAGAAATAGACACTGTACAATTTACAAACCACATTATTGTATCTGAAAAATACGTCTAAGAGGATTTGCGAGGTGTCTGAGCTATGATATCGTAGCCCGACCTATTATCCCGCACGACCTATTATCCCGCAAGCGCTGGTACACGTTACTTAATATTGATTTTGGTGTCATCCAGGATCGCGGATTTCGGAAAACTTAAGTCCCTGCCCAAAAAGGGTATTTAAATTAGCTTTGTAGCAAAAATGGCACATATACAACGTATTGAAGTGTATAAGATAGTGTTGTAATACTGCGTGTACAAACCAGCCTGATACAAATAGTAGAATTTTGATTTCGCGACGTTCGGTGTAAATTCTTTTTCTTGTTGAGCTTGATTCCCAACGGCGTTTTACATCAATGCGGGATAATAGGTCGTCGCCAACTTTGTTGCCATTTCGCGACTGTACAAAACAAATTGGAAAATACGGTAAGAAATGTTCCTGCTGAGAGTCAAACAAGACTTCGTGCATTGTATACACACCTGTCACTTCTGAAATATGTAAGGTTGATTCATTAAACCATATTTATATTGATAAAAACATGTTTGTTAAGCGGATTTTTTGGTGGCCCGCGGGATAATAGGTCGCGTTACGATACCTAACTAATGTTAGCATGCTACTAGCCGTTAGCGATTAACTGTGTTTTTGCAAAGCATCTGCCCCAACTTTCTTTTCCCGACATTGACATGTATCTTGAACATAATCCATTCCCATAAACCGGAGATTTCAAGCGTACAGAAACTCTTCTGAGCAGACAAGAGTGCCAATATTGGCTAACGAGTTGTAGCCAAATTCCTGGGTGAAGGGCTAAATAGCTTGCTAGCTTTGATAATACACAGCCATTACTACGACTGTATCAATGTGCTGCGTTTCACTTTACAGGTCAGTCATTCCCTAAATCTTTAGCTATTGTATATTTAGGTTGTCACATTCAACAGCGCAACATATCCCCTCGCGTTTTGAACTTTCTGTGAGTTGTGACCGTATGTTATGACTGTAATGTGTCAGACACAAATATGGCGGTGCTTAAAAGACAGTGACGTCACATAATATCCATGAATTCTGAAGCGCTCAAAAGGCGCTGAAGGCTGCGCTTTTTTCTTAAAAAAGAAGTCTAGTGTGAACGCCGCTTTTCTGTGTAAAAAAAAAAACTAAAAAAGGCTGCTGCCTGTGGCCTAAATATATAGGACTATAAATGTAGTTTCTCTTCAAAGACCATTGTGTTGCTTTAATCAGTTTCAGGTATGTTTGACACCAAATATTATAAAAGCCTAGGCATCATAGGAAAGGGAATGATTATACAGACATTCCACCCATGATCTATGGAGTAGATCAGCATGTTGTTCTTATCAAACCAACATTCGACAAATGAAAGGTCGAACTTTCACTTACTTGGGACGTGGTCACTGATATTTCAATGAATATAGCTAGATATTGGAAATGACAATCGCTCAAATTCCTTGGCAACAGAAAAGCACAAAGTACTATGCTTCTAGAAACCTAAATTAGACGAGATTGGAATGATTACTGAACTACTGTAGAGCTGCAGCTAAACTTTCATATAAGCATAATATAAGCAGCAATGAACTACCCAATAGAATTGATAAGCAAATTTGTATTCCAGTTTTATTAAAACCTAGATGAATTAAATATTACCATTGTCTGATTTTGAGAGCCTCTATTCTGTATTTGGAAATTAATGTTATCATGTTGTGTACTTCTGAATGGAACCATTAGTGTCTTTTAAAGGCTGAATCAACTGACTAGGTGGAAAGTCTTTTTTGGAGTGGTTTTCTCTTGAGTGCTATTTTGCATTGGTCTATGTCTTGGCTTGCTCTGTGGGTGAATTATGGGATACCCCTTTGTGACACTTTGGAAGTTTTTGTGGAGTAATGTGATAATGAAGAAAATTCTGCTTTGTTTGACAGCACATCTCTATTTTTTATTATAGTCCAAATAGTATATATATATATGCCACACATTTTATTTATTTTTGGCCATATTGCTTAAATATGAATATATTTATATAGTAAAAGTATTTATCACAGGCACCTTTGCAGTCCACCTTAAAATGTGAAAAGGACCACAGTAGTTTTTCTGTGTAAATGTATTGTGATTACTTGTGTAATGTGTTGCACTGAAGGAAAATAGCAAAAGAATCACATTCCTGTTGGAGTCGTGTAGTTGCCCATTGTATTTGACCTCTCCTTTCAAAAGCAGCTTTCTGTCTCCATGGCAACCTCATCTGCAAACAATGCTTTAACACTGTACAGGAAATAGCTGAAACTTCCCCCCAGAGAGTTTGCTGACTTTGGATGGTATCTGGCACAGACCAGCAGCAACGTTAGCAGAAGTCTGGGACCTTATGCATTTACTGTAAAACCAACACAAACCTACTGTATAGTCTGGAGAACAGTTGTCTGTACAGATTTGTACTCTTTCTATGTTACAATGCAATGATTAAGTGTGAGCTTCTCTACACTTTCCTTATTATTAGTTCAATGGAATGATGGAAAATGATGAGCGAGAGGAAGGAGGAGAGTTGGGAACAGGTCACAAAAATGTTTATTTATTTGATTATTATTTTGTTATTTACTGTTACACAAAATAAAGAGTTGTTACTTCTCTAATTTTGTGAATAAATGTGAATGCCACTAAAAACAAGCCCTCCCACCTTATTTTATAAGATGTCAGCAATCAGAGTTGAATGAATGCTTTTATCAAGTCTAACAGATGAAGGAACCATTGTGCATAGATATACAAATGTCTGAAGACAACTCTCTTTGGCTTTGAGATAGCAATTAGCAATTGGTTTTTCGATTATTTTAACATAAAACATTTGTGTCAATTCAGCAATGCAGTTGAGCTAACTGTAACATCATCAGTAACATTATCCTTTTAAGGTGTCAGTTCATTAACGTTTTATTTGGTAAACTAATTTTGTAAGGTTTCAAAACAAGGGACCTGAGTTTATATTTTCACACATTTTTTCTAAATTTTATCATCAAATTAGCTTGTTTATAACTGCCTATTTCATATTTATTGTTTGGGTTTATTTTGTGGCATAAAGTGCGTCTTAAATACAGTCCTATAGAGAACTGCGGGGCTTGCTGTCATGGTAACCTGCATTAAGAGCTGATAGACTATAAAGATTAAAAGACAATATATACTCCTGTATTTACGTGTAGCATATGTAAATATATTTGTATATTTAGATATAAATGCTATGTAAAATGTTTTCACAGTGTAGATGTTTACTACCTAGTAAATATCTAAAAACAATTGGTGCATATAGCCATAATACAACTGCCTCTAGTTGATGGTACAGTCTGGTACAGGTTGTTAAGTTGGAAATGCTGACACATGCTGTCTGAGATTTGTTATGACCCGGTCTTGAGTTAATCGATTTGTGTCAAATGTCAATAGTTATTTAAAAAAGTATCTTATTGTCCCCAGAGGATTCAACATTGCAGCAGTGAGTTTGAAAAAAAAAAGGTTGTTTAATTAATTTGCCGTGCACGTTGTCTGGAGGACTGGAATGACAAAATAATATTTTACAAGGACGTAAACGTAAGGGTTTAATCAGAGATATGAAGCCTTTGGCAGCAGTGCTGAATTGGAAAAAATATAAATAATGTAGCAGTGACACTGGACCACAATACTGCCATGGTGTTTCTTAAAAGTACATGTTTGAAATAGGTCAGCTTTTTTCAACCTGGATCCTTTGATTCAATTAGAATTACAGCCAGCTGCAAAGGATAACTTTTTAACATGGATTTTTTTCATGTCTTATATCAGTTTACTTAAAAAAAGCCTTTAAATGGTCGTTGACCTTTACCTTGGTGACTACCTCCTCTTTCCCTCTTTCTGTTTTTGCCATGATTTCTCTAATCATGTGACATCATGTGAAACTTAATTACTTTACGTTGTCTTTATTTTCATGGTATGGATTATGTTGGTACATGTTTATGTTCCTATGTGTGTGTGTGTGTGTGTGTGTGTTTCCTCTGATGTCTCTCACTATGTATGGAATGAATTGTCACTAATTCCTCACCCCTGAGGCTTACACGTGCCTCTGTGCAAACTTTCCGAGCACTTTTTCTAGATGATGTGTGTACAGTGTGTTAACCATCTCATATTAGCCACACTGGGGTGAGGAATGAAATCAGATTCCGAGGAATGGAAGGGAAGTCTGTCATCTGGGAGGTGACTAAGCAAGACATGATCATGTCAGAATACAAGAAAGAAAACGGCTTGCAAGGTACTACAGTACAGTAATTCGAAAGGTCTGTGTGAGTAAATGTCTGACAGAAAATAAATGTCATCGTTAAAAGGGCACCCATGCATGTCCATGTTACTGTTTTTCTGTCCCAAAAGTGATGTTGGTACATACATAAATATGTGATAACTATCATGTTGTTTAATAAAGGCTGCTCGTTAAACAGTCTAACTGGACTTGGCATTTGTTTTTGTACTGCAGACCTATACATTGTGTGGTTATAACAACCATCAATAAAGGCTAACATGACTGCTCATCACATCAGTCACTTGGAGGTAAACACATGAACCAGTAATCTGTCTGTGCTGTCAACAGATATGATATGCATGCTATTACCATGACCATACAAAATCGGATGCCAACAGATATGTTGTGCAGAGTACTTATCCTCAGCAGAGCAAACTAATTAGTGTGCTTGCCCGAAGGGTATTGTTGTTGTCAAGTTTTCTTTATTAGTGTGCTTGCCCGAAGGGAAGCACAGTATTGTTATCGTCAAGTTTTCTTTATTTATTCTCCCCGTTTTTCTTGCAGCTACACTGTAAAACCTGGGAAGTTAACTTAACTCAAATGACCTTTGTAAACCGATTGCCTTAATTCATTTGAGTTTGGTAACTCATGTAATATAAGTGTAGATAACTCATTTAACCGAGTTGTCATTACATGCATATTTTGTGTTGTGCAAACTTAAAGGAGTCAAGTAAACTACACTTGCTACATTCACCAAACTTCAACTGAAGTGAAATATTTATAACTACTCATTTCATTTAAGTTATATTGACAAGTAAGAATGACTTCATATCGACATAAATTAAGTATGTGAACACTACTTTTCCATTTAAGTAGTGACTAGTCTTAATACAGTGAATTTACTACTCAATCCATTTGAGAAAACTGATTGCCTTAAACTATTTAATTTACAGTAACTCATTACAAATATTTACAAGTAGACAGAGATCAATAAAATCCATTTATTTTGAAAAGGCCATACAACAACATAAAACACATTGACATTTCATTTTACATTTAAATTTAAGTATACATTAAAGTTAACTCTAATTGTCTTAAACCAGATAAACCAGTCACAGATACAGTGTTGCCTTAATTATGAATGCATGGCCCATTTAAAAATAGATCCTGGAAATTTGCCATGAGACAAACAAGCTTGAATGTGGAAATGAAAAAGTATGCTAAAACAAGCAATCAGGAATGAACCTCTCTTTAACATACACATACGTCACACAAATATGCAAATACATATTCTTCTTCTCACGTTCAACTGTAATATAAAATGTTAAACATTTTGTAAAGTAAGTAAGTTTTGTTGATCAAAAAAATGTGCTTTGCTAACACTCTTAATCATAATGGACATTGTATTACACTTCATACCTTGCACACGTAATGAACTACTGCAGCCACAGTTCATTTGCATGCTAAACAAAGCACTCTAACATTGCATAAAGGTAACATGAAGAAGCTGCAAAACTGTATTCTACGGTGATTCTAAATTTAACTCCAAGTGTAAAGCTAGAAAACTGAGGACAGATGAGGCAAGCCTAGATTAGTGCTGAGAGGCCAAACCAGTTTTTGACCTCAAACTCTGATTTTGAATGCAGGTAAAACAGACCTGTATAAAGAAGAGCTTGAGTGAGTTGCTCCAAAACACTCTCCCAACTTCACTCATTCAACAGACAGCTGAGGTCTAATCACTGAGTTCTAATTCATTTTTCAGTGACTGTTTGTAATTGTAATTTTGACTTCAGCTGATTTCTACCATTTTCCAAATGCAGCAGCACAATCTGCATAAATTCAAAAAATCCCTTTAAATTTGCTGGGTACTGCAGATGGAGAGCATATATAAGGCCAAATAAATTGACAAGGGCATCAGTCCAAGACCTATGGGTTTGAACAACCTTATCTTCAAGGATAATCGCTACCTGTTGAGTGTGGAAAGGAACAAGAGCTGGTGTATCCTCATCTGTGACTGCCAACAGCGCAACTGCTCCTCTTTGGTTGTCATCAAAGTCTTCTTCCTGAAAATGTTATAAACCGATATTGTACATGATTACCAGGAGTTATCAAATACACTGTAATACATTAGCATGTAAAAAGAAATATCTAATAAATGTGAATCCGTGTATGACAGAGAATGAATTTGTGTGAGAGGAGGAAGTGTCTGTATAAGTATTTATGTGTGTGTGGAAATTGCATTAATACAACAGAGACAACTTCTCACGTTGAGTACACAAGTCTGTGACTCGTTTAATTTAACAAGCATAAATCCGATAAACAAGATGGCGTTGAACCGTGACTAAACAGGCAACGTCATAATCAACAATGGATATTTAAAGGGACAACGATCCCGTAACAGTCAGTCATACAGTATGCATTATACATTCATATGTAGGTCTGACAACGGTGTGTAGAACCACACTATAACACAGGTGAATTATGTAAGTCACATTCACTACATGTGTATGAATATATGAAATACTGTATGTGTGGGAGTGTTGTGTGGCTGTGGGAGAAAGTACAGGTGAGAGACTGATAAGAGGATAGCAAGGCCTTTTAAATCAGAGGTGAAGTATATAGGTCAAACCTTGCAACTTCTGAATATCTGGGAAGAATCTTCCTTCAGGTAGAGCGGCAAACCAAATAGGACTGTTGTTCTTGCAGCCTGAATGTCATTCTTATCCTGTTCGACATATATTGGACAAATGAAAAGTTACAAAACGTAGTTTAATGCATAAATGTTCCTAGTACAATTAATGAAAAATGTGGGTAGTTTTCAACCCATAGCCCTGTTGATTGAGGACACAGAGTGCCGTCAGTATGGAAAAAATAACAAGAACATTTGGCACAACATTGACTGAATATCAGCACGGCAACTAAGGCGAACCTGTTGGGGCAGTGAAAGTGAAAGTTGAGGTTGGCTTTAGCTGCCATTATGATACTTAGTTAATGTTGTGCCAAATTTTCTCATAATTGTTCCTACTGCCAGCACTCTGCATCCTCCATCACGGGGCAATGGGTTAAAACATTTATGTATCATAGGTATTGATACATACAGTATGATGTATGACGTTTACCTGCCTACTGTAGTCAGACATGAGATCAGCCATTTTGTTGCCAAAACTGCCAGACCGCTTCTGCTTGAACAGTTGTAGAAGCTGTGGTGTGTGTCTATCCAACGCCGCAAAAAATGAGAATGGTAGGTTCTGGTTGGTGATGCGGTGAAATTCTTTGTACAGCTGTGTAAAAGCAACACAAATCACACAAATTAGAATACAATTTCAAGCTTTTCAAGCTGTGTAAAAGCAACACAAATTACACAAATTCAGTGGCGTTTCTACATTAGGGGCAGGTGGGGCAGTGCCCCACCAGATGGCGCTGTTGAGCAGAAGGCTCAATCCATTCCTACTTCGTGGCAAACTATATATATATTTATATGCAAAGTAGCGTAACTATTTGTGTGAATAAACTTCACTCACAAGCATTATAGTCTTGTTTTGGAGTAATTTGATTCGTGTGTTTTTCTGCCTGTGTGCTTGCCATAGATATGAATGAACGCTTTATGTCTATGGTGCTGCTTGCTTTGTGCAACGTCCGGTTTCCGGGAGGGCAAGGACCCACGCTGCTCCTCCGTTACCATAGAAACACCAATGAGCGCGAACCACACAGGCCAAAGTTAACATTGAGGCTAGGGGCAATTTCAAATTTGCCCCTAGACGTAAATTGCGTAATCTACGTATTCTACGTAAGACTGGGATAATGCGAAACCCGCGAGAACTGTACCCCGAGACTAAGAGAAAAAAAACATAGTCAAAGATCATATCATCAGACAGTCCATTACCAGTAACGTTACTGCTGGTTAGCTATCGCTAGTTGTTGAGTATTTTGGAAGTGTTTTAATTCAGACTACAATGAATAATGTAGACTATTTGTTGAGGGTGCAATTTAATAAATTTTCGTTGGAAGAGAAATTCGAAATTAAAAGTTTTGGGCCAGTCAGACTGCAGCATGGTGAGAAAGTGACTTTAACTTTCAAGACGGAATGGTATGACAGAAAGACATGGGAAACTGCTAGCACATCAAAACGAGCACTGTTCTGTTTCCCATGCCGTCTGTTTGGAATTGGTAGGCTACTAATGCAGACTCAGTTCGGACAACGGGTGGATTGAAAGGCCTGGAGCATCTGGCAGAAAACTGAAAAAACCCATATCAATTGCTCCCTGAAATTTGGGTAGGTCAACATGATGGAGAATCGTTATGTAGGCTACTGGGGAGGCTGATATCGTTCCTAAAGCTCTGTGGGAAGTGCGAACTTTGAGAAGATGTGCGAAAGCGTCACCAGGCTAAAAAGACACAACGATTCTGTGAGTCAAACCTCCATTTTTATTTGGAGCTGATGGAAAAGTTTTGTTCATTTAGCAGCATGTGTTGTTGCTGTTATCTGTTTCAGTTGTGCCTTTTGCTTCATATTGTATGCCACACGTGTGCCACAAGCTTAATAAATGATGCAAGTTATTTGAGCTATGTGTCTGTTTAATCTTTTTAATTTGTTGCAATCATTTTACTTTAATGCCGTATTATAGGCAACATCTTTGTGTCGCGCTGAGCGCTAAAGCATTTGAAATGTATTTGAAATAGGATTTCTGCTCCCTGCTGGCACTCAAAATGTAGCCCATAGTTTATCTTACTGGTCTATATAGGCCTACTGCCTATAATAATCAGATACCTCTATTATTAAGACGATGACATGACGTCAAACAAATTTGCCCCACCAGAAATTTCAGGCTAAAATCGCCACTGCACAAATTAGAATACAATTTCAGCTTTTCACTTACTTGGGCCTCACTAAAGAGGGCAGGCCATCTGGTTTTCACTTCTTCTATGGGCCGTCCAGAGATGATCTCCTCGCGCCTGAGAGCAAAGGTGCGCTGCATGATCAGGTAGATGAGTGCTGCATCCCGTTCAGCAGGAGCCTTTTGGAACTCATGAAAGACCTCCATCCTTTGAGCTTCCGAACTATCTTTACTTTCCCCTGCAGGATAATTGGGCAGGAAGTTTACTTCTCCTCTTCTAGGTCGTTTTATGTCAGAACGGGATGGCGCTGCCTCAGGACTTTTCCGACTGCGTTTCCCTGAATTGACCATAACATCCTTTACACCAGCTCTGCTCAGCTTATGGCGATAATTCCCCACTTTGAAGCGCAAGCTGTTTTTCCAACCGACATAGCCGGAGTTCTTCTCCTTCAGGCATGGGTGTTTTGACACTAGGGCTTTTGCAGCCCGTCCTACTTGATGACCACTTGGGTAGGCTGAGTATTTATAGAATTCAGAAGCCATACATTCCAGTACATTGTGCTTTTGGTTTGTGGTCAGTTTCAGCTTTTTCCCTTCTTTCTCAAAAGCACTGTTACCTTCACTTAACAGGAACTCTACCTCATGGGAGAATGTGGGCACAACAAAAACATCAGGCCATCCACTTGTCCTATAAGGAGAGCTTGTACTTGGCATGATCACTGTATCATCGGAATCAATGGAGTGGAGGTCCAAGTCAGCTACACTAACAACCTTCACTGTTGCTGTAGATGGAAGGTCTTCAATGTTGCCTAAATTGCAGAGAGCATTCTCAAACTCTGGGTCTTGGAACATTAATCTGAAGGCATAATTGAGGTTGAACTTGTTTTTGATTTTAGCTATGAGATCCTCGACTGTCTCTGGGCGAGAGGGTAAAACAAATTTTTCAGCATTTTCCTCATCAAAGATGACACGGAGCTTTAGAGCTGATGCCATCAGTTCAGGGGTAGGAAGGCCTGAAACAAAATGAAATGAATGATAAAGCCATGCAACTCTATAGCCAACTGACCTCTACTACAAAATCCTAAAGTTGGATTTTAAGATGTGTAAAACTCTTTTATCAGTGCATTAACAAGCAAACCATGTTCCTTTAAAATGTGATGCCCACAACACACAAAAACAGGTGGGACTCGGGAAACTGAAGTTTATACACATACATCGTTCTATAACTACAACTTATGTCAGCCCTGACCTTCTAGGACATGAGTTAATCAACAATGCAAAGATGGGAGTCACTATTCTTCTTCAGAGACAGGAATGAAATGTTTAGGTGTAAGAATCAATCTACCAGATATCCTGTAAGCAAACAAAGGAGTCTGGTCTTTCAGCTGATGTACATAGGTAAGAATATGGTCCTTCATGAGCAGTCAATTCAAATGAGCGCAAGTGCTCAACATACCATGTCTCATTATCTTTTAGAATGAAAGCAATTTCACTGGCAAGCAGTAAAATATGAATGATTTCTTTGAACTCAGGTAAGGCATTTTGATCACCAGTGCAGACAAACATGCCAACTAGGAAAGATGTTCCATCAATGGTGACCTCTTTTGCACTAAGGACATTTGAGTCTTTACTAAACCTTGACACAACAGCCTGTACATCAGAGGGAAGGGAATCAATGAAGACGGATTCCACTTTTGACGTCTGTATTGGTGGTTTGAAAAATCTTGGAGAGGACAAGTAAAAAGTCATCATCATTTGGTGTCTCTCAGCACAAGTTTTAAGAACATTTTTGAAATTGTGTGTGTCATGAATTATTTTCTTAAAGGCACCCAGTGCAACTTTTGAGGCTTAAAAATAAACATTCAATTTCTAGTCTTTTTTACACGTAGTAAGTTTCAATAACTCCATAACATTACATACCGACATTCAAGCAGCAAAGATGAGACGTCGTTGTGAGGTGAGAACTGATAGAAAATCGATAACAACAACAATCGTCGCCATTTTCTTTATTTTTTTTAACCTACAATAAATAAAGCAGGCTTCCAGTCAATGGAAAAATGGCTTCTCCCCACCGGCGATTGTTGTTGTTTACGATTTTCTATCAGTTCTCACCACACAACGACGTCTCATCTTTGCTCCTTGAATGTCGATATGTAATGGTATGGAGTTATTGAAACTTACTACGTGTAAAAAAGACTAGAAATTGAATGTTTATTTTTCATTGAATGTTTACATAAAGTTGCACTGGGTGCCTTTAAACACTCTGTGCTTCCCTTCGAACCTCATTGTCCATAGATGTACAAGAGGCCCAAAACACCTAATGAGGTGAGGGTAGTGTTCAACATAATGGTGCTTTGGTCGCAACATCAAACTGGGAAAAACTTCCTGAAGTAGCTGTCTATGCTCTGAAATTTTGCAAGACATATACTGTAAAGTTTCGTCTGTGAATTTGTGAGACACAGCTAGGTCAACTATATATTTTAATGCCATGAGAATGCCCCAGAATCTGTCTCCTTCAGGAATTCTTGAGCCTATGAGAACTGGGAGAAAACGCAGGAGTGTATGGTTTTCATGGCCATTTCCACCTATTGTTCCCCGAGCTGAGAAATTTAGAGGAATTGGATGAGGGCGGTCAACTTTATCAGAGTGCTGATAAGGAAAGGACAATATTGCCTTATTCAGATCCTCAAGAGAGAAATATTTTAGTGTCATCATACCTTTTAAGCAAAGGGCCAGCTCCACAGGTACCAAACCTTCAAAGAGATCGTGAAGGATGTCTGGGGGGAATCCTGTGGTGGAATGAAAGTACGAGAGTTTGTCAGATAAAACACAGGACTCTTTCACGCCATACATCTGCACATCAGTTGTCTGCATTTCTTGAATGAGGCGGTTATGCTGGTCTTTGGTCCTCATTTGACAATCATCAGTGGTTGCATCTTTTGTCTGCATGTCTTCTCTGGAGTAAAGACAAAATCGGCAGCAATAGGTAGACCTAAAACTCTGATTAAAACCAGCGAGCTGGTGAGCTGCAAGGTTGTCTGAAACGACAGAGTAGACTGTGCCTTTGATTGAATCTCCCAAGGTTTCAATATACACACCTTCTTGTTCTAGTGTCTTCAAATCATTCAGGAGAGGTGCAAACACTTTTGCATTTCCAAATTGTCTGACATCATTGGAATTGCACAACAAAGCAAGTTGAATTGTATGTAGCCCAGACCGATATTTAATTGGTATGTTGGCCAATGACCAGTAAACTGCACACATTTTGTATATTTTCCGGGAAGTCCCAAGAGGATTTGCGATTTCCAAATCATCCACATACAAAATCAATGACAACTTCAGACCTCTCTCTGCAAAAAAGGAATTCCCCAGATAAAAAGAACCATCAGCATATGAGGAGAATTCACCTGGTTTTGTTTCTGTTCCTCCTTGGACTTTTTCAAGTATGTCAGGCTTTTTCAGCAACTCCTGCAGGGAGGACAGAAGAGGTACATACATGAATGTTCTGTGTGTGGAGTCAATGAGGTACTCAACAGGTTTGACATGTGGCAACCTCTGCTGAAAATAAGACTTCCGTCTCTTAGCTGTTGACAATGGGCCTTTACTAGTCGAGGACTGGAGGAATATATTGCTTTTTGTGACAGCCTGAATAATTTCGCTTACAATCAGATCAGAAGCATTACAACTGTGCTGATGTAGAACTTCAATTACAGCTTTCTTGAGAATAGGCTCAGAAAGAGAAAACAGCTGATCAAAGTGTTCAATGATTTCTTGTGTCGCCCTGTCAGTAACATGGAGGATTGACTGCATTTTCAAAAAGAAAGTGGCCAAATTATACTCCAGCTGACCTGCTAGTTCCCCAGGGTCACATAGTAGATCTTGAGTCAATTCCTCCTCAGCTGACACAACAGACTCTCGATCACTGTCACAATTCTGAGGAATATCACAATCATTTGACTGGACAAACTCAGGAGGATAGTCTGATGAACCATTATGTGATCGGGTTTTGTGTGAATTAAATGTATTATACACATTGGTTTGGAATGAACAATCTTTAAATGGACAAGGGACCATTTGCTTATGTTTCAAATGTCCCCTTAAATGAAGGAACAGGTCATTTTCAGCAAAGGGTTGCCTAAACTCACAGAGGGGACACTGAAATGTCATACCAATCACATTTTTTTGGTTACTGACTGGACTTTTCTTAGCTGCTTTATGCACCACAGACATATGAACTTTTAATGAATTGTATGTCTTAAATGTACGCATGCAACTGTGGTGCAAACAAGGCAATGGACATACTGTGGAATGCTGGCCATGATGTAGCCTATAATGACTCATCAACCTCGCTCTAACAACAGTAGAAAACTCACATACTTTACATTTCCACATATTCAATTATAAGTGAGACTTACTTTCTGTGGGATAAAATATGCCCACAATTCATTTTGAAACGTGAGAATATGATAGTGATATCAACTATTGCCAGTAGCTGCTACCTCAAGCACTAGCTGGTGGCGAGCTAGCCTTTGGTTGTTAGCAACACGTGTTGAATCAATAATTAGCTAGACTAAATACACATAAGTACAGTAGAAAACTCACATACTTTACATTTCCAATAATTACATAATTAGTGGGACTAACTTTCTGTGGAATAAAATATGCCCACAATTAATTTTGAAACGTGAGAATATGATAGTGATATCAACTATATTGCCAGTAGCTGCTACCTCAAGCACTAGTTGGTGGCGAGCTAGCCTTTGGTTGTTAGCAACACGTGTTGAATCAATAATTAGCTGGACTAAATACACATAAGGACAGTACAAAACTCACATACTTTACATTTCCACTTATTAAATTATTAGTGGGAATAACTTTCTGTGGAATAAAATATGCCCACAATTCATTTTGAAACGTGAGAATATGATAGTGATATCAACTATATTGCCAGTAGCTGCTACCTCAAGCACTAGTTGGTAGCGAGCTAGCCTTTGGTTGTTTGCAACACGTTGTTGACTCAATAATTACATATAATTAGCTGGACCAAATACACATAAGTATGCAACTATCTCCACTAGTCAGAAATGACTGGGTTGCTTAGTTACAACAGTTAACAGAATGGATTGTTGTTTTTTTGTTTTTTTTTGGCTGCGAGAGAGGGACATATGTGAAGCTCGAGTATGTCCGTTGAGTTTGTAGCAGAGGTAGGGAGGGTCTCTTCTTCGCCGAAAGACCAGGCTCCAATCAGGGCAGGCCATTGAGCAAAATGTTTGAGATTGACAGTTGAACAACCAATTGCTACGCCAACTTGCTGGCTATCGCTGAGCTGTGACACACATCGTACAACTCACCTCCTGCGATTTTTTTTTAATTACTAACTGGATGTATTGACTAAACAGTAGTACTTTCTCGTCTCATAAATCAAATCTAGACTTAAAATAACTAACTACAGCGTCTAGCGTCTAGCGTTTATCAAGACGGCCGCCATGATGGAATATTTTTCGATGTCGGACGCTTTGGGAGAATAAGCTATTTGATTGGATGACCCATGGCTGACGTTTGCGTAGGCTGAAGCCATGACTTCACTCATTGCATTTAATTACATCCTACTCAAACATGAATGAAACAAACATGTAAACTCTATTTGTTTGAGTTACTCTCACAACCAATCTCTTATGAGTTCAATAAACGTTCACCATTTAAGTAATTTCAACTTTCTGCGGTTTTTAATTACTGTTAACTTAATCTAATTAGTAAAATACACTGTTAGGTTTTACAGTGTAACTACTCCTCGCCCGATTGAGATAGAGACGCCATTCAAACACCAAAACGTCCGGCCCGATCCGGTGCAACCTGCTATGACTTTTCGTGGCGGTACTCCTTGCCACTCCTTTTTTATTCCTCTTTTCCATCACCTTTTTCTCTCATTGACTAACATGGTGGAAGGTTGAGCCATTGTGACGTCACCCACTCTGAGATAGGAGAAGGCGAAGCTCTCTTTAATGCCATAAAAATCATGCTAATCGAAAACCACCATCAAGGTTTATACCTCTTAAATGCCATAAAAATCATGTAAATCGAAAACCTAAGCTTTATATCATGATACAGTAGTAGTAATAGCTAGCGAGTTGTTTACGTTCACAACCCACAGACAGTTCAAAAGGCCCGACAACAGTCACCAAAGAAAACCTAGATATACTATTGATACAATCGTGAATAGAGTGATGATAGCTAGCGAGCTATTTAGCCTTCACCCAGGCTCAGGTTTATTAGTGTGCTTGCCCGAAGGGAAGCACACTATTGTTCTTTGTTTTTTACTATTTTTTTTATTCTAGTAGTTTTTCTTGCAGCTAACTACTCCTCGCCCGATTGAGATAGAGACGCCGTTCAAACACCAAAACGTCCGGCCCGATCCGGTGCAAGCTGCTATGACTTTTCGTGGCGGTACTCCTTGCCACTCCTTTTTTTATTCCTCTTTTTCCATCACCTTTTTTTCTCCATAGACTTGCATGGCAGAACTTTGAGGCATTATGACATCATAATAGGCTCATTAAACTGGCTTGCACCTGTGATTCACTGACAACTCTCACTGACACCTGCGCACGGTTCCTCTTCTCTCTCTGTCCCTCTCCATTCAACTGTATAACTAGGAATATTAAGAGACACCTTCCATACCAGGGCTCTACTCACTCATGCATACTCACTCATGTTTACTCACTCGTGCATACTCACTCATGCATACTCACTCGTGCATACTCACTCATGCATACTTACTCATGCATACTCACTCATGTTTACTCACTCATGTTTACTCACTCATGCGTACTCACTCATGCGTACTCACTCATGCGTACTCACTCATGCATACTCACTCATGCATACTCACTCATGTTTACTCACTTGTGCATACTCACTCATGTTTACTCACTCATGCATACTCACTCATGCATACTCACTCGTGCATACTCACTCGTGCATACTCACTCGTGCATACTCACTCGTGCATACTCACTCATGCATACTCACTCATGCATACTCATTTGTGCATACTCATTTGTGCATGCTCATCCAGCAGGGAGAGCTGGAGAGCTGACACCTGCCCCAATTCCAAGGCACTTGTTCTCTCGGTCATGGCCGCAACAGAGCAAGCACACTCTCGCAGTTCGTTCACGAAACGCATTCTAGTTTTGCTAGGTATCTCCAATATCGACGCAGAGACACAGTGTGAAGAAGTCCGAGCGGACAACAAGATGCGTCAACTCAACTCTGCCACCTTCTGGACACAGGAGGGAATTACAATTGAAAGAATGCGTTTCAGACAGACCGACCGACAGACGGACGGACATACCCTCTTATAGAGATGCCGGACGCATCTAAAAAGGATGGAAAACTTAACTAGGAAAAGTGGTTCGCGAACTACGTGTGCAGTAGTTGGCTTTACCAACTCAAGAAAACATCTGAACGAGTGGTTAGATAGAGAGTGCAAAATATTAAAACGAATGTAGTGGCAACAGTTTCAGGTACAGTTTATACACCCACTCTAACAGTGTTAACCAGTATGTGAGTAACGTGGGTTTTATTAAGGCATATCGTGTGTAATGTGTAGCTATTTCATTCCGTTTGTTAACCTTTCCGGCTGTCTGTATACCAGCAGCAGAGCGGAGCATTTTACTCCCATGCCATCTCGGAATGAGATAGCTACACTACACACGATATGCTTTAATAAAACTCACGTTTTACGAGACACCAACAGAGGCACAACCGACAAGTCTTACCATTGAAGATCTTTGACGTTCGTTCTGAAACTACATACAGCCATCCAGGTTAATCCATGTCGTTGTGGAGAACGAGAGTTGCATCAATCATATTTCATTAAAACCTCACACTTCTTACATTGGACATATCCACCAGCCTAATTAGAATCTGCATTGTCTACTGAGCAGAAATATCTCCATCCAGTAGATTTCCCTTCGTTTAGTATCATTTTAAACTTTCCAGATGACTGTATTGCCCCCGCTCGTCAAGTGATACGTGTCCAAAAACAAGGCTCCTTTGTCTGGATAGCCAGAGCTAGCATAACTGCCATTGAAATCCAATGGTAATGCTACCTAGCTAGGTATGCTAACTGTCGGTATCCATCATTAACTCGTTAATCGTTAACCATCATGTCACTGGCTTTAATTTAAGAATGGCATGTTAGTAGTACATTTAGTAGTACATTTAATATCAGTACACTTGATTCATTACTGCTGATGTGTTACTTATATATGTTACTTATTAGCAGCTAGCTACCTAGCGGCCACTATGTGTTCCAGTGTGTTTTCAGTTAGTGTTAGCGGCAAGCTAGCTGCTTGAGTTGAGCTTCAGTTAAGATGCTGCGTACCGTACTTCATCATCACATTCGATTATTTATTACAAACAAATTCGAATTCAGCTGTAGGCATGAGATCTGTATCTTGGAGACTAATTGCATCCACAATTTAAGTACTGCAAGCTAGATAACTATGCAGTTGACACAACACAGGAGGTCCCTAGGCCTGAGAAGGGAAGGGAAGGAGTTTAATGTGGCTATAATATGGAATTTTAAATGTGCCTAAAACTAGACTAAATTGTAATGAGTTTTCGAAAACTAGACTGAAACTAATAAGGATAACTATGACTAAATGTGACTAAAACTATTATGCATTTTTGTCTTAAGACTGAATCTAAAAATAGCTGCCAAAATGAACACTGAGATAGGGGACCCCTTAATCTGCAATTCATGGTTGCTAGCTCTAATCAGATGTACTACCTAGGCTTATAAGAGAAGACAAACTTTTTATGCCAACGAACACCAATAACTAGAACTAATTTGACAGACTATAAACCAATGTGATACACATGCTCTCTATCTATACAGTAAAAGTGTTGCTTACGTTAGATACTAGACCTACAGTCTAACTCTAAGTGCATTAAGTCTAACAAGCTATATCTTACAATACACTTTAAGTAAAGCTGACTATGTAACCGCATTCATTCCAATATTGTTGCAGAGATGTTTCCTTTTACCAAGATAACAATTTCAACAATTCACTTAGCTCAGTAAGTCAGTATAACGAAACTCTGGAACTATTATGACCATGACACCTGAAATGTTTGTGCTTAGTAAATATGCAAGTTTCATAATACAGAGAGACAATAAATATATTTACATTTGAAGCACAGACAAGATTTATTGCATCCGCAACCAATACAAAATCAAAACAAGCCCAAGTCTCCCTCAACAAATACCGCACAATTCAGGTGCACTCATTGATTAACACGACCTTTGGAGGAATAATTACACCCCATAAGAGATAATGTCACTTGGAGCCTATTTTAAGACTTCTCCAAGCTAAATGTAACACACTAGACCCTTTCACAATAAACAAGCAAACAAACAAACAAAAACAGAACAACAAAGATACCCTCATATGTCTAAACGTCAGTGGAGCCAAAATATAATGGTTGAGCTTGGTTGCTTGCTAAAATATATTGGTTGAAAACAACAAAAAGGTGTATTCAGTGTCACTGCAGACGGTTACACTGGAAGGCTGGCAGATTCATCCTACAACCTGCATTCAACGTTGTACTGAACACAGAAAACACAGTACTATGGGTCAAAGACGTGACGCTCATTTTTTTGTGAACATGAGGATGAAATACATTTAAAAGTGTTAAAGTTTGAGAATAATCTATCAAATCACTTTGAAACATAATTTTCTTCAAGACCAAATTCTAAAAGTTCTGGTTTTATCCATTTTGGTGAGAATATTAAGAAAATAATGGTAAAATTGTCAATGTGGTGTAACCCTTAAAATGTAGTACCAAGTAATAAAACTTGCTAAAAAATTGTGAAACTCTCTTCAAAATAGCCTCTGATATACTTTGGCATACTCTTACACTTGCACTTTTTAAAACTTAATAAAAGTTATGTAACATCATTGTTCGGAATATTTAAATTAATATGGGGAATCATGTCTGCCAAGTCAACCTCTTAAATGTCAAGTGGTGTAACCACATTTTAGGAGCCATTTTGTAAATATTGTGCCAGAAGATCATGTCACAGAGAAGACCCCTAAAGAACCTAACTGCTACATGTCAAGGTTAGTACTTTCTCTAAAATGTGCATTTTTCAAGCATGGTCAGGTGACATGTCAAGTGGTATGACCTCAGTTAAAATATAAATAAACCACAATAATCAAAGTGACTATATTAAATGTAAAATATGTTTTTAAATATTCACACCAATGTTAAGTGTTGACAAAGTCATCCTAAATAATGCCTGCAGATTTTGGTTTTAAATTGAAATGTCAAATGGTGTAACCGGTTACACCATTTGACATCTTCCTGTTTGAGGCCATTTTGATCAATTTAGGGCTGTAGAAGCAGTATGGTCATTTGGTGTAACCGATTAATGTCAATTGGCGTAACCAGTATTTTCCACAAAAATCTCATATTGTACAAAAAACTTAATATGGATGATACTTAAGTATTCCACTACACTGTTATAATGTGTTTTAAAACCATTTTTACCCAAATGGGCATGGAATATGCAGAAAACTTTAATGTTTACAACATAATGTCTTGCTCAGTACAATAAAACATCAATTTAATCTGAATTTTTAAAATAAATATAATAAAAAAAAATGTCAAGTGATCTTTGAAAATCAATTACTTGTTTTCATGACTACACGTACATAAAATCTAGGAGGATGAAATATTAAATATTTGTACTTGTGTAATGGTTACACCATTTGACAATAAACAGGGCCATTAGTTCCGTATTTGGTGAAAAATGGTAGAAAAGTCATATCAAATACTATGAAACCAACAGAAATGCAAAATATACATTCTAACAGTCCTTGGGCATGTTGTTTTAACAGGTTTAAAACATATTTTTTAATTGGCATCTTGCCAATCCTTATTTGTCACTGACTATACAGATTTTGTTCTCAGATATCAGTCTGTGAGGCCCCTCAACAACATATGCGCACTCGGCCACTGCACTGCAGAGCAAGCACACTCTCGCAGTTCGTTCACGAAACGCATTCTATTTATTAGTGTGCTTGCCCGAAGGGAAGCACAGTATTGTTATCGTCAAGTTTTCTTTATTAGTGTGCTTGCCCGAAGGGAAGCACAGTATTGTTATCGTCAAGTTTTCTTTATTTATTCTCCCCGTTTTTCTTGCAGCTAACTACTCCTCGCCCGATTGAGATAGAGACGCCATTCAAACACCAAAACGTCCGGCCCGATCCGGTGCAACCTGCTATGACTTTTCGTGGCGGTACTCCTTGCCACTCCTTTTTTATTCCTCTTTTCCATCACCTTTTTCTCTCATTGACTAACATGGTGGAAGGTTGAGCCATTGTGACGTCACCCACTCTGAGATAGGAGAAGGCGAAGCTCTCTTTAATGCCATAAAAATCATGCTAATCGAAAACCACCATCAAGGTTTATACCTCTTAAATGCCATAAAAATCATGTAAATCGAAAACCTAAGCTTTATATCATGATACAGTAGTAGTAATAGCTAGCGAGTTGTTTACGTTCACAACCCACAGACAGTTCAAAAGGCCCGACAACAGTCACCAAAGAAAACCTAGATATACTATTGATACAATCGTGAATAGAGTGATGATAGCTAGCGAGCTATTTAGCCTTCACCCAGGCTCAGGTTTATTAGTGTGCTTGCCCGAAGGGAAGCACACTATTGTTCTTTGTTTTTTACTATTTTTTTTATTCTAGTAGTTTTTCTTGCAGCTAACTACTCCTCGCCCGATTGAGATAGAGACGCCGTTCAAACACCAAAACGTCCGGCCCGATCCGGTGCAAGCTGCTATGACTTTTCGTGGCGGTACTCCTTGCCACTCCTTTTTTTATTCCTCTTTTTCCATCACCTTTTTTTCTCCATAGACTTGCATGGCAGAACTTTGAGGCATTATGACATCATAATAGGCTCATTAAACTGGCTTGCACCTGTGATTCACTGACAACTCTCACTGACACCTGCGCACGGTTCCTCTTCTCTCTCTGTCCCTCTCCATTCAACTGTATAACTAGGAATATTAAGAGACACCTTCCATACCAGGGCTCTACTCACTCATGCATACTCACTCATGTTTACTCACTCGTGCATACTCACTCATGCATACTCACTCGTGCATACTCACTCATGCATACTTACTCATGCATACTCACTCATGTTTACTCACTCATGTTTACTCACTCATGCGTACTCACTCATGCGTACTCACTCATGCGTACTCACTCATGCATACTCACTCATGCATACTCACTCATGTTTACTCACTCGTGCATACTCACTCATGTTTACTCACTCATGCATACTCACTCATGCATACTCACTCGTGCATACTCACTCGTGCATACTCACTCGTGCATACTCACTCGTGCATACTCACTCATGCATACTCACTCATGCATACTCATTTGTGCATACTCATTTGTGCATGCTCATCCAGCAGGGAGAGCTGGAGAGCTGACACCTGCCCCAATTCCAAGGCACTTGTTCTCTCGGTCATGGCCGCAACAGAGCAAGCACACTCTCGCAGTTCGTTCACGAAACGCATTCTAGTTTTGCTAGGTATCTCCAATATCGACGCAGAGACACAGTGTGAAGAAGTCCGAGCGGACAACAAGATGCGTCAACTCAACTCTGCCACCTTCTGGACACAGGAGGGAATTACAATTGAAAGAATGCGTTTCAGACAGACCGACCGACAGACGGACGGACATACCCTCTTATAGAGATGCCGGACGCATCTAAAAAGGATGGAAAACTTAACTAGGAAAAGTGGTTCGCGAACTACGTGTGCAGTAGTTGGCTTTACCAACTCAAGAAAACATCTGAACGAGTGGTTAGATAGAGAGTGCAAAATATTAAAACGAATGTAGTGGCAACAGTTTCAGGTACAGTTTATACACCCACTCTAACAGTGTTAACCAGTATGTGAGTAACGTGGGTTTTATTAAGGCATATCGTGTGTAATGTGTAGCTATTTCATTCCGTTTGTTAACCTTTCCGGCTGTCTGTATACCAGCAGCAGAGCGGAGCATTTTACTCCCATGCCATCTCGGAATGAGATAGCTACACTACACACGATATGCTTTAATAAAACTCACGTTTTACGAGACACCAACAGAGGCACAACCGACAAGTCTTACCATTGAAGATCTTTGACGTTCGTTCTGAAACTACATACAGCCATCCAGGTTAATCCATGTCGTTGTGGAGAACGAGAGTTGCATCAATCATATTTCATTAAAACCTCACACTTCTTACATTGGACATATCCACCAGCCTAATTAGAATCTGCATTGTCTACTGAGCAGAAATATCTCCATCCAGTAGATTTCCCTTCGTTTAGTATCATTTTAAACTTTCCAGATGACTGTATTGCCCCCGCTCGTCAAGTGATACGTGTCCAAAAACAAGGCTCCTTTGTCTGGATAGCCAGAGCTAGCATAACTGCCATTGAAATCCAATGGTAATGCTACCTAGCTAGGTATGCTAACTGTCGGTATCCATCATTAACTCGTTAATCGTTAACCATCATGTCACTGGCTTTAATTTAAGAATGGCATGTTAGTAGTACATTTAGTAGTACATTTAATATCAGTACACTTGATTCATTACTGCTGATGTGTTACTTATATATGTTACTTATTAGCAGCTAGCTACCTAGCGGCCACTATGTGTTCCAGTGTGTTTTCAGTTAGTGTTAGCGGCAAGCTAGCTGCTTGAGTTGAGCTTCAGTTAAGATGCTGCGTACCGTACTTCATCATCACATTCGATTATTTATTACAAACAAATTCGAATTCAGCTGTAGGCATGAGATCTGTATCTTGGAGACTAATTGCATCCACAATTTAAGTACTGCAAGCTAGATAACTATGCAGTTGACACAACACAGGAGGTCCCTAGGCCTGAGAAGGGAAGGGAAGGAGTTTAATGTGGCTATAATATGGAATTTTAAATGTGCCTAAAACTAGACTAAATTGTAATGAGTTTTCGAAAACTAGACTGAAACTAATAAGGATAACTATGACTAAATGTGACTAAAACTATTATGCATTTTTGTCTTAAGACTGAATCTAAAAATAGCTGCCAAAATGAACACTGAGATAGGGGACCCCTTAATCTGCAATTCATGGTTGCTAGCTCTAATCAGATGTACTACCTAGGCTTATAAGAGAAGACAAACTTTTTATGCCAACGAACACCAATAACTAGAACTAATTTGACAGACTATAAACCAATGTGATACACATGCTCTCTATCTATACAGTAAAAGTGTTGCTTACGTTAGATACTAGACCTACAGTCTAACTCTAAGTGCATTAAGTCTAACAAGCTATATCTTACAATACACTTTAAGTAAAGCTGACTATGTAACCGCATTCATTCCAATATTGTTGCAGAGATGTTTCCTTTTACCAAGATAACAATTTCAACAATTCACTTAGCTCAGTAAGTCAGTATAACGAAACTCTGGAACTATTATGACCATGACACCTGAAATGTTTGTGCTTAGTAAATATGCAAGTTTCATAATACAGAGAGACAATAAATATATTTACATTTGAAGCACAGACAAGATTTATTGCATCCGCAACCAATACAAAATCAAAACAAGCCCAAGTCTCCCTCAACAAATACCGCACAATTCAGGTGCACTCATTGATTAACACGACCTTTGGAGGAATAATTACACCCCATAAGAGATAATGTCACTTGGAGCCTATTTTAAGACTTCTCCAAGCTAAATGTAACACACTAGACCCTTTCACAATAAACAAGCAAACAAACAAACAAAAACAGAACAACAAAGATACCCTCATATGTCTAAACGTCAGTGGAGCCAAAATATAATGGTTGAGCTTGGTTGCTTGCTAAAATATATTGGTTGAAAACAACAAAAAGGTGTATTCAGTGTCACTGCAGACGGTTACACTGGAAGGCTGGCAGATTCATCCTACAACCTGCATTCAACGTTGTACTGAACACAGAAAACACAGTACTATGGGTCAAAGACGTGACGCTCATTTTTTTGTGAACATGAGGATGAAATACATTTAAAAGTGTTAAAGTTTGAGAATAATCTATCAAATCACTTTGAAACATAATTTTCTTCAAGACCAAATTCTAAAAGTTCTGGTTTTATCCATTTTGGTGAGAATATTAAGAAAATAATGGTAAAATTGTCAATGTGGTGTAACCCTTAAAATGTAGTACCAAGTAATAAAACTTGCTAAAAAATTGTGAAACTCTCTTCAAAATAGCCTCTGATATACTTTGGCATACTCTTACACTTGCACTTTTTAAAACTTAATAAAAGTTATGTAACATCATTGTTCGGAATATTTAAATTAATATGGGGAATCATGTCTGCCAAGTCAACCTCTTAAATGTCAAGTGGTGTAACCACATTTTAGGAGCCATTTTGTAAATATTGTGCCAGAAGATCATGTCACAGAGAAGACCCCTAAAGAACCTAACTGCTACATGTCAAGGTTAGTACTTTCTCTAAAATGTGCATTTTTCAAGCATGGTCAGGTGACATGTCAAGTGGTATGACCTCAGTTAAAATATAAATAAACCACAATAATCAAAGTGACTATATTAAATGTAAAATATGTTTTTAAATATTCACACCAATGTTAAGTGTTGACAAAGTCATCCTAAATAATGCCTGCAGATTTTGGTTTTAAATTGAAATGTCAAATGGTGTAACCGGTTACACCATTTGACATCTTCCTGTTTGAGGCCATTTTGATCAATTTAGGGCTGTAGAAGCAGTATGGTCATTTGGTGTAACCGATTAATGTCAATTGGCGTAACCAGTATTTTCCACAAAAATCTCATATTGTACAAAAAACTTAATATGGATGATACTTAAGTATTCCACTACACTGTTATAATGTGTTTTAAAACCATTTTTACCCAAATGGGCATGGAATATGCAGAAAACTTTAATGTTTACAACATAATGTCTTGCTCAGTACAATAAAACATCAATTTAATCTGAATTTTTAAAATAAATATAATAAAAAAAAATGTCAAGTGATATTTGAAAATCAATTACTTGTTTTCATGACTACACGTACATAAAATCTAGGAGGATGAAATATTAAATATTTGTACTTGTGTAATGGTTACACCATTTGACAATAAACAGGGCCATTAGTTCCGTATTTGGTGAAAAATGGTAGAAAAGTCATATCAAATACTATGAAACCAACAGAAATGCAAAATATACATTCTAACAGTCCTTGGGCATGTTGTTTTAACAGGTTTAAAACATATTTTTTAATTGGCATCTTGCCAATCCTTATTTGTCACTGACTATACAGATTTTGTTCTCAGATATCAGTCTGTGAGGCCCCTCAACAACATATGCGCACTCGGCCACTGCACTGCAGAGCAAGCACACTCTCGCAGTTCGTTCACGAAACGCATTCTATTTATTAGTGTGCTTGCCCGAAGGGAAGCACAGTATTGTTATCGTCAAGTTTTCTTTATTAGTGTGCTTGCCCGAAGGGAAGCACAGTATTGTTATCGTCAAGTTTTCTTTATTTATTCTCCCCGTTTTTCTTGCAGCTAACTACTCCTCGCCCGATTGAGATAGAGACGCCATTCAAACACCAAAACGTCCGGCCCGATCCGGTGCAACCTGCTATGACTTTTCGTGGCGGTACTCCTTGCCACTCCTTTTTTATTCCTCTTTTTCATCACCTTTTTCTCTCATTGACTAACATGGTGGAAGGTTGAGCCATTGTGACGTCACCCACTCTGAGATAGGAGAAGGCGAAGCTCTCTTAAATGCCATAAAAATCATGCTAATCGAAAACCACCATCAAGGTTTATACCTCTTAAATGCCATAAAAATCATGTAAATCGAAAACCACCATAAAGCTTTATATCATGATACAGTAGTAGTAATAGCTAGCGAGTTGTTTACGTTCACAACCCACAGACAGTTCAAAAGGCCCGACAACAGTCACCAAAGAAAAAAGTTGTCTGTACCAACTCAAGAAAACACCTGAACGAGTGGTTAGATAGAGAGTGCAAAATATTAAAACGAATGTAGTGGCAATTACAGGTGTAGCTATTTAATTCCGATTGTTAACCTTTCCGGCTGTCTGTATTTTCTAACCAGCAGCAGACGTAAAGGAAAGGGAATTAACGGTTATTAACCCTGAAGTTAAAAACATGTTATCTATTTTGCCAAAGGAGCATTTTACTCCCTGCCATCTCGGAATGAAATAGCTACACAATACACACGCTATGCTTTAATAAAACTCACGTTTTATGAGACACCAACAGAGGCACAACAGAAGTCTTACCATTGAAGATCTTTTTGCACGCCGGTTTAACCATGTTGTTGTGGAGAACGAGAGTTGAATCAATCATATTTCAATAAAACTTCACACTCCTTACAGTGGACATATCCAACAGCCTAATTAGAATCTGCATTGTCTACTAAGCAGAAATATTCCGTAAAGAATGCTCCGAGTCAACAGATGATGTTCCAAACTCTTTACTGCTTATGGTGTCCACCACGGAGGGAGCGAGTTCGCCTGAAGTCACTGGCTATCTTATATCTACCTACCCAATAAAAGTAACTTGTTCCAGCTAATTCTTTGAAACACAAGCTATATTATTTGTTACATATGACTCACTTTCCCGCTGCAAAGAATGTAACTTTGTAGCCTCTGATATCATTACCTCAGCTCAAGACTTCATCACATAATAAGTAATTTCGTCAATATGTCAGCACCAAAAAGATCGCCAATTTTCAGCCTTGAAGAAACTATAATGATGTGTACCAACGATAACTCACATGAGTTAGGACATGGATTTTCCATGTTGGATGACATAGATGTAAGTGCCTGGTAAACTAATAATTTTCAATTAATACACACTGAAGGTGTGTCAGCTAGCTTGGATAGCTAGCTAATCAATTTCGATTGAAGCTTCACGTTAGCCTCGGTAAACGTTTAGCTAGCTCACGTTAGCTAACTATGAGGTAGCATATCCTAGCTAAATTATACTAGCTAGCTCGTAAACTCATTGCAGTATTGACTATAGGACAGGCTATGCACAACATTAATCCAGCAAAAAAATAAATGAATATGTGACTGGTTGGAATAGCCTTGTCTATTTGGGCAAATCGTTAGCCTCGGTAAACTTTTAGCTAGCTAACGTTAGCTAACTATGAGGTAGCTAACGTTAGCTAAATTATACAAGCTATCGAAAGATTAGATTAGATTAGATTCAACTTTATTGTCATTGTACAGAGTACAAGTACTGACACAACGAAATGCAGTTTAGCATCTAACCAGTAAGTGCAAAATAGCAATAAAAGTGCAGAGTATGTGCAAAAGTAGTGTGGACATAAGTGAATAAATATGATATGTACAATAAGAGTTAAATATGACACAGATTTGTAGTATAAACAGAATTGAATAGCAGCAATTGAGGTAAGAGTGAGGTATGATAAGTATATAAAGTGCAGGTGAAAGTAAACTGGTGGTAACAAGTGAAATCAAGTGAATGAGGTAGAAAAGTAAAATCAATACAGGTAATGGAGTAAAGTGGATTCAGTATTAAAAAGGCAATATGGTTCAAATGTTCAGTGGCTGGAGGAGGGTGTGTGGCAGTCAAGCCAGGTTTAGGGGGGGGGGGGGAGGAGAGTGAGGTATAGTACCCTCATATGTCTAAACGTCAGTGGAGCCAAAATATAATGGTTGAGCTTGGTTGCTTGCTAAAATATATTGGTTGAAAACAAAAAGGTGTATTCAGTGTCACTGCGGAAGGCTGGCAGATTCATCCTACAACCTGCATTCAACGTTGTACTGAACACAGAAAACACAGTACTATACAGATTTTGTTCTCAGATATCAGTCTGTGAGGCCCCTCAACAACATATGCGCACTAGGCCACTGCAGTTGCTTGTGCTTGATGGCCGCAACAGAGCAAGCACACTCTCGCAGTTCGTTCACGAAACGCATTCTAGTTAGTGTGCTTGCCCGAAGGGAAGCACAGTATTGTTATCGTCAAGTTTTCTTTATTAGTGTGCTTGCCCGAAGGGAAGCACAGTATTGTTATCGTCAAGTTTTCTTTATTTATTACAGTGCATGAAATGCCCTGTATTGTTATTCCTAGGCTTCTTCTTCTTCTTCTTCTTATTACAGTGCATGAAATGCCCTGTATTGTTATTCCTAGGCTTCTTCTTCTTATTCTTGTTACCTTTTTCTGCGATTAATTCAGCCCGAACCACTTAACGTAGAAACTTCATTCAAACTTTGTCGCGTAGGTCTTGTAAACGACACTTATGCTATGTATTTTTCACTTTTCTAAACTTTATACTTTTTAAGATATTAAAGAAAAACGAATATAAATTTCTCCCATTGACTTACATTGGGCCATTATGACATCATAATAGGGTCTTTAAACTGGCTTGCACCTGTGCTTTACTCTGCCGTGCTAAGGCAAAAGACCGTAACTTCAAGTTTGGTCAAAAATGAGTTTTTGACGTATTTGTAAAATATCAGCAGTAATTAAACAAATGTACTGATATTAAATGTACTACTAACATGCCATTATCAAATTAAAGCCAGTGACATCAGTATTTTGGTTGATTTCACGATGTATAGGCTACCGACAGTTAGCATACCAAGCTAGGTAGCATTACCATTAGAATTGCATGGCAGATATGCTAAGCTATCGGGCTATTCCCCCACCCAGTGCCTGTGGCTAGTCCGAAAAAGGTGCATCTAAATCGGGTAACTTCGCTTGGCGAGCGGGGGCATGTGGAGGGGGAAAATGGGCCTCATTCTCTATCGTTCTCTCTCTCTCTCTCTCTCACACACACACACACACACACACACACACACACACAAACACACACACACACACACACCCCCCAATGGACTGACATAGATGTTTTATGTGTTTCATGTGACAATTCAAGTTCATTGTTTTATGTGCTTAATGTGATAATTCAATGGTGTGTGTGTGTGTGTGTGTGTGTGTGTGTGATAATCATTGTATTGGTAATTGTGATAAATGAAATAGTATTACTACTGATTAATTAATAGGGTCATTATTCCATTGTTATCATACCACTGAGCTTTAACATAGAAGTTACTGCCTTCTGCCTTAGTATGCTTCACTGACACCTGTGCCAAATCCAAAGAACCTCTTCTCTCTCTGTCCCTCTCAATTTAACTGTAACTAGGAACATTAAGACACCATCCATTCTCTATTTTTTTTTCTCTCCATCTTTCTCTCTGTCAACTTTCTCTCACACTCAATCTCTCTTCTTCACTCCATTTTTATCTCCTTTTTTCAATATTTTCACTCTCTCTTTATCTCTTCATCCAGAGCCACTCTTGTTCACTCTTCTTTCCTTCTTCCACTCTTCTTTCCTTTCTTATTTTCTTCTTCCATTTTTCTTTCCTTCTTCCACTCTTCTTGCCTTTCTTTTTTCCTTCATCCACTCTTCTTTCCTTCTTCCACTTTTCTTTCCTTTCTTCACTCTTCTTTCCTTCTTACACTCTTCTTTCCTTTCTTCTTTCCTTCTTTCACTCTTCTTTCTTTCCTTATTTCCTTCTTCCACTCTTCTTTCCTTCCTTCACTCTTCTTTCCTTTCTTCTTTCATTATTTCACTCTTCTTTCTTTTCTTCTTTCCTTCTTCCACTCTTCTTTCCTTTCTTCACTCTTCTTTCTTTTCTTCTTTCCTTCTTTCACTCTTCTTTCCTTTCTTCTTTCCCTCTTCCACTCTTCTCTCCTTTCTTCACTCTTCTTTCCTTTTGTCTTTCCTTCTTCCACTCTTCTTGCCTTTCTTTTTTCCTTCATCCACTCTTCTTTCCTTCTTCCACTTTTCTTTCCTTTCTTCACTCTTCTTTCCTTCTTACACTCTTCTTTCCTTTCTTCTTTCCTTCTTTCACTCTTCTTTCTTTTCTTCTTCCTTTCTTAACCTTTGCATTTCATGCACTGGTATTTCCTTCAGGAAATGCATTTTCTAGTTCTTGTTACCTTTTTCTGCGATTAATTCAGCCCGAACCGCTTAACGTTGAAACTTCATTCAAACTTTGTCGCGTAGGTCTTGTAAAGGACACTTATGCTATGTATTTTTCACTTTTCTAAACTTTATACTTTTTAAGATATTAAATAAAAACGAATCGAAATTTTCCCATTGACTTACATTGGGCCATTATGACATCATAATAGGGTCTTTAAACTGGCTTGCACCTGTGCTTCACTGACAGCTGCGCCAAATCAAAGGAACCTCTTCTCTGTCCCTCTCAATTTAACTGTAACTAGGAACATTAAGACACCTTCCATTCTCTACTTTTTTTCTCTCCATCTCTCCATCTTTCTCTCTATCCCTCTCAGTCTACTTTCTCTCACACTCAATCTCTCTTCTTCACTCCATTTTTATCTCCTTTTTTCAATATTTTCACTCTCTTTTTCTCTTCTTTCCTTCTTCCACTCTTCTTTCCTTTCTTATTTTCTTCTTCCATTTTTCTTTCCTTTTTCCACTCTTCTTGCCTTTCTTTTTTCCTTCATCCACTCTTCTTTCCTTCTTCCACTTTTCTTTCCTTTCTTCACTCTTCTTTCCTTCTTACACTCTTCTTTCCTTTATTCTTTCCTTCTTTCACTCTTCTTTCTTTTCTTATTTCCTTCTTCCACTCTTCTTTCCTTCCTTCACTCTTCTTTCCTTTCTTCTTTCATTATTTCACTCTTCTTTCTTTTCTTCTTTCCTTCTTCCACTCTTCTATACTTTCTTCACTCTTCTTTCTTTTCTTCTTTCCTTCTTTCACTCTTCTTTCCTTTCTTCTTTCCTTCTTCCACTCTTCTCTCCTTTCTTCACTCTTCTTTCCTTTTGTCTTTCCTTCTTCCACTCTTCTTTCCTTTCTTCTTTCCTTCTTTCACTCTTCTTTCTTTTCTTCTTCCTTTCTTAACCTTTGCATTTCATGCACTGGTATTTCCTTCAGGAAATGCATTTTCTAGTTTATTAGTGTGCTTGCCCGAAGGGAAGCACAGTATTGTTATCGTCAAGTTTTCTTTATTTATTCCGTACGTTTTTCTTGCAGCTAACTACTCCTCGCCCGATTGAGCTAGAGACGCCATTCAAACACCAAAACGTCCGGCCCGATCCGGTGCAAGCTGCTATGACTTTTCGTGGCGATACTCTTTGCCACTCCTTTTTTATCCCTCTTTTTCATCCCCTTTTTCTCTCATTGACTAACATGGGGAAGGTTGAGCCATTGTGACGTCACCCACTAAGGCGAAGCTCTGTATTCTCCTGTAACGGCAGTTGACGGCCAGCGACGACCAGCATACAATCATGGATATAAACACTAGAAATGCTGTTGCTGAACTTCATCTACACACCTGATTTAATTCTTTAAGCCTTATTGGACATATTTGTATCTTAAAAGCTATATATATATTTGTATTTAACTATTTTGAGAAATGATAACGTTATTACGTGATGTGCCTTCGCTGCAGAACAGGATGGTATAAGAGAAAGAGAGCGGAGATTCTCCTAACTAGCTGGCTAATGTAGCCATCCCATTTAAGCTATTCATATTACCGCTAAGCTATTTGTGACATTGGTAATTATACAGTATAATTTGTTACATTTCACTCTCAATTTTTCCCGCTACAAACTGCTTAGTATTCCACTTTGTAGCCTTCTCTAATCACTCGATTACCTCAGCCAGCCAGATTGGCAAAATGACAGCACCGAGAGGTCCACGTATGTTTACCCTGGAGAGAGCAGTAGTGCTTTGCCAAATTGAGCCAGAGATTTTCGAGTCGAATGACAACGAAACTAATGTAAGTTGTAAAATGAATGTTGATGGATAACAACCTAAATCTGAGCCATAGTTGCCAACTCTGGCATCTACAACATTTCTGATTAGCTAATAGCCTACACATAGCCTCTTACTCTATAAAACATTAAAGCAAATATGGCGATTATTATTTACCTTATTTGCTGGTAACCATAGAAGATCGTGAAGTAGGCCTACTAGTGATTTGAGTCCAAGCCCATATGTATTGTAGATGAGGTAATCCACTTGGTGCTAACAAGCACATCAAAACTCCAGTCAAAACGATGGTCCGTCGACAACGCAGATTTCGCTAATATGTTTATCCTACTTGTAACTTGTTGGTTGCTAGAAAGCTCTCTGAACATATGACCGGTCTTACTATACTGTTAGTACACAGAGTATTCCTATTTTATGGACTGCATGGCTTATGAACAAAGCTCATGTTAAGTGACATTTCTAGTAACGTAATCTTGGAATGTGGCCTGGCTCACGTCGCTGTCATTCTTCCACACTGTCAGTGGACGAGCGTTGGCTCACTGTAGATTCACTTTGTTTGCGTTATTTCAGTGTAGTATTTATCTATATATTTAATTTTGCAATTAGGCTATATAGGCTGTCAAAAAGGTGTTGTATCGCTATGGCAGGGTTACATGAAGTAAATATGAATGTAATAGACTACTTTGTGCTACTGAATAATGCAGCTGAGATAATAAAGTCTTTGGAAGATGTTTTGTGTCATGTCTATAGGTTTATGTCTGTAAATGTGAAATGGTTAGTGTTAGGCCTACATCTCATGGCATTTCAATATATTTCTAGTTTAGTGAGCTACACTTTAGATATTTTCTGAGAGTCTTCGAGTTTAGCTGCCCCCTCCTTATATGGATAAAACATATAACAAGCCAGACATCACTGTTGAGAGAGAACTGCATTAAGTCTAACATATAGGCCTATCTTACAATAAACTTTAAGTAAAGCTGGCTATGTAACCGCATTCATTCCAATATTGTTGCAGAGATGTTTCCTTTTACCAAGATAACAATTTCAACAATTCACTTAGCTCAGTAAGTCAGTATAACGAAACTCTGGAACTATTAGGCTATGACCAAATGTAACACACTAGACCCTTTGACAATAAACAAGCAAACAAACAAACAAAAACAGAACAACAAAGATACCCTCATATGTCTAAACGTCAGTGGAGCCAAAATATAATGGTTGAGCTTGGTTGCTTGCTAAAATATATTGGAAGAAGGCCCCACTACACTGATTGAGTAGATGTAAATACATGTTAATTCATTGGCACTTGTTCTCTCTGTCACAGAGCAAGCACACTCTCGCAGTTCGTTCACGAAACGCATTCTAGTTTATTTATTTATTCCGTACGTTTTTCTTGCAGCTAACTACTCCTCGCCCGATTGAGCTAGAGACGCCATTCAAACACCAAAACGTCCGGCCCGATCCGGTGCAAGCTGCTATGACTTTTCGTGGCGGTACCCCTTGCCAGTCCTTTTTTATTCCTCTTTTTCATCCCCTTTTTTCTCCATAGACTTGCATGGCAGAGCTCCCTGCCATTATGACATCATAATAGGGTCATTAAACTGGCTTGCAGCTGTGCTTCTCACTGACACCTCCGCTCGCCAAATCCAAGGAACCGCATTTTGTCTGTCCCTCTCAATTCAACTTTGAAAAAGAATAAGAGGAACCGTATTTCTCTGTCCCTCTCAATTCAACTTTGAGAAAGAATAAGAGTAACTACAGTTTCTAACCTAGCTACCGTATTTCCACTTCGTTAATGTGAGTTGAATGGCAGCATTTTCAGTGTACTGACTGAAATTTTAATGGAAACTGATAGTTAGCCGTAGCAGCTAACATATAAATTAACGTTACGTTAACGTTGGAGACGACATTTTCCGTAATTCAAGTTGTGAAGTAAACCTTTGAAGTAATTCATGAATTTAGTTGTGTGGATATAGTGACCTAAGGCTTGTATTCCCACTACGGTAACGTTAGCTGTGTTAAGCAGAGCTATCCTAGCTGTGTTAAGCAGCTGTAACATCTGAGTACGGGGCTAAAGGCTAACTAACACTACGTAACGGGAGTATCCATTGGCAGTTTCAGCTAGCCGTAACGGGGGATCATTTTCCTTAATTCAAGTTGTTAAGTAAACCTGTGAAGTAATTCATGAATTTAGTTGTGTGGTCAAGTGAGCTAAGGCTTGTATTCCTACTACGGTAACGTGAGCTATCCTAGCTGTGCGGGGCTATGCAAAGGTTGCTTATACTGAAAGAATGGTTAACTTGTTGTGGCCGATAGCGTGAGTTAACATTAACCCGTGTCCTGGGAGTAATGATTCATGAGAGACCTTGAATCATTAGGTTAACTGAAAAACGTTTGAGGATGTAGCTGTTGTAGTGTGCTCAGTTTTCGAAAACTAGACAGAAACTAAGAAGGATAACTATGACTAAATGTGACTAAAACTAATATGCACTGAATCTAAAATAGCTGCTGAATCTAAAATAGCTGCCAAAATGAACACTGAGATGTATTCATTTTGGCAGCTATTTTAGATTCAGTCTTAAGACAAAAATGCATATTAGTTTTAGTCACATTTAGTCATAGTTATCCTTCTTAGTTTCAGAAGAGGTTTTTCATGGTTGCTAGCTCTAATCAGATGTACTATAGGCTTATAAGAGAAGACTAACTTTTTATGCCAACGAACACCAATAACTAGAACTAATTTGACAGACTATAAACCAATGTGATACACGTGCTCTCTAGCTATACAGTAAAAGTGTTGCTTACGTTTGATACTAGACCTACAGTCTAACTCTAACTGCATTAAGTCTAACATATAGGCCTATCTTACAATAAACTTTAAGTAAAGCTGGCTATGTAACCGCATTCATTCCAATATTGTTACAGAGATATTTCCTTTTACCAAGATAGCAATTTCAACAATTCACTTAGCTCAGTAAGTCAGTATAACGAAACTCTGAGATACCCTCATATGTCTAAACGTCAGTGGAGCCAAAATATAATGGTTCAGCTTGGTGGCTTGCTAAAATATATTGGAAGAAGGCCCCACTACACTGATTGAGTAGATGTAAATACATGTTAGTTCATAGGCACTTGTTCTCTCTGTCACAGAGCAAGCACACTCTCGCAGTTCGTTCACGAAACGCATTCTAGTTTATTTATTCTCCCCGTTTTTCTTGCAGCTAACTACTCCTCGCCCGATTGAGATAGAGACGCCGTTCAAACACCGAATCGTCCGGCCCGATCCGGTGCAACCTGCTATGACTTTTCGTGGCGGTACTCCTTGCCACTCCTTTTTTATTCCTCTTTTTCCATCACCTTTTTTCTCCATAGACTTGCATGGCAGAACTTTGAGGCATTATGACATCATAATAGGCTCATTAAACTGGCTTGCACCTGTGATTCACTGACAACTCTCACTGACACCTGCGCACGGCTCCTCTTCTCTCTCTGTCCCTCTCCATTCAACTGTATAACTAGGAATATTAAGAGACACCTTCCATACCAGGGCTCTACTCACTCATGCATACTCACTCATGTTTACTCACTCGTGCATACTCACTCATGCATACTCAATCATGCATACTCACTCATGCATACTCACTCATGTTTACTCACTCATGCGTACTCACTCATGTTTACTCACTCATGCATACTCACTCATGTTTACTCACTCATGCATACTCACTCATGTTTACTCACTCATGCATACTCACTCATGTTTACTCACTCATGCATACCCACTCATGTTTACTCACTCATGCATACTCACTCATGCATACTCACTCATGTTTACTCACTCGTGCATACTCACTCATGTTTACTCACTCATGCATACTCACTCATGCATACTCACTCATGTTTACTCACTCATGCACACTCACTCATGCATACTCACTCATGCATACTCACTAATGTTTACTCACTCATGCATACTCACTCATGCATACTCACTCGTGTATACTCACTCATGCATACTCACTCATGCATACTCACTCATGCATACTCACTCATGCATACTCATTTGTGCATGCTCATCCAGCAGGGAGAGCTGGAGAGCTGACACCTGCCCCAATTCCAAGGCACTTGTTCTCTCGGTCATGGCCGCAACAGAGCAAGCACACTCTCGCAGTTCGTTCACGAAAGGCATTCTAGTTTCTTTCTGCCTCCGGCCTCGGTGGCTACTGCCGAACATCACCTTACCTACCCCACTAGCACCCTTACTATATTGCTTAAGTATTTCCTTTTGCATGAGATGCTAGTATTAAAAATGTTCCACCCATTTGTATCAATGCCATTTTTGCACCAAAAAAAAGATTCACAGGGAACATTAAAGGAACAATGTGTAACACAACAGTCCAAAAGAGAGAGTTGTCCCCCGCCCCCCAAACTCGAAGCTCACACGGGTTGCAAGGTTGAGAACACTTAACCTAAATGAATGAGCGCAACATGAGTCCTACACTGTATGTTGATCAGCTTATGTATACGTCTTCCATGTATTTATTGTTTGAACATTATTAACCAGATGATGATTTTTTTTTAGTAGCCTACTGTTCTGCCTTGTGGCAGCCTGATGCAGATCCCTCATAGCTACAACCTACATACACAGAACCTTTACATCGTTTCACTAAAATATCTATCTGGCAGTCGAATGTTTGACCATATCCATTGATTCAGTCAGAAAATTGAATAAACTTCTCTAAAACGGGCAAATGGCTTCTATTGGATGAGATAGATAAATAGCTAGTAGCTAGGGATGGATATGTTTCTCGATTTAAACATCAATATTCTTTCAACATATTGAGTGAATTGAAGTCAATTTAGAGTCAAACCAGCGAGTTGGCAAGAGTCTTGAAGGACATTAATGTCACTGTATGTCCAGTCAGTCACTGATTCATCAGTACTGGAGCTGAACTGTTTGTGTTGTAGGTATGGATTGAGTTACTTTCTTTTTGTGTGCGGGATCCTTAAAGTCTGTTCAGCCACCCACCTATGCCTTTGGCAGACGTTCTACCAAGAAGACTTAAAAAATTGTTGCGCCTCACTCTTTCAGCACCCCAACTTTCATTTTTTTTTCTAAGTGAATTATGTCTAATGTCTCTTCATCACCTTTACTCTGCCATCAATCCCTGGAGTCCAGGGAGGATTTATCTCCCTGCCTGCTCTGAGAACAAACGTGTGTCTCATCCAGCAGTATTAATTATGACAGCCATTTTAAATTTAGTCAAAGGGTGATTCTCATTTCCTTTATTTGACAATCCTCCCTTCCTTTCCTACTTTCTAGCTCCTCCCTCTTATAAAGACATGAAGGAAACACGGAAGGAATCCAACGAGGATGGACAAAATCAAGGAACAGACATACATGAGAAATGAGATGTGCTTGCTCACTCCTGTTTCACTTTTAAGAGATGGAGATGTCAACTACTGGTGACACAGCAGCATCACCTCTTGTATATTAAGCCAAATGCAAACAAATTGACAAGGTCTCCATTTAAATCCATTAGGCTAAATGTGTTAATACATGAATCCTAACCTAAATACAGTGCAGCAGCACATGAAAATGTTTTCTTGGTTTGACTGATCATGTATTCTCGTCCTTAAACCACTGCACCTTATCTTATATTGTTGGCTGACAGATGTGAAGAAAAGGGAGAGGAATTTCCTCCCTAGGCCAAATGTCATGCAGTCCAATAGAAAACACTTCCACAAAGCGTGCCCCTCCACCTCCTCTCCTAAATGGCACCGTAATCTATCAGACAACTTCTCAGCTTGTTCTGCAGGCTTAAGTGCATAATCACGCTGTGGGTTTGTTGACGTAATGTGATGGCAGTGCTGGCAACCTGAGAGGAACAGGGTAAGTAATTGAAATTCACCAGGGCAGTTCTGCTTGCCTAAATCACATTTTGTGCTATTGACCCATAAACGAATTAAAGGATTTATCTTCATTATCATTGTTTGTTTTGTTGTAGGGTGTTACTGTAGTAAAACTGTGCACATTATGCAACAAGCAGCTTCAAGACAACTTTGTGCTAGCCTGTTTTCATTCCCGTAATGTATATAATTGCCACCAATGACATTGTTTTCTGTTTCACTGCTCTGCTTACCCCTGTAATAGTATCCTTGTGAGCACACAGCATACTCACCAAGGTGTTCTACAATTCTTGAATGCTCTTCCCCCATCGTTGGTGTTTAAACTCCTCAGAGGGGGATATACTGTAAACCCTGTTTTTTACTCCCAAACGAAAAAATGTAAATAAATAACAGCACGTGGAGGCCCCTAGGTAGCTACTGGGCCACTTCTAGGTCGCCAATGACACGGGCCAGCCCTGGTCACCTGACATTTCTCACTCATGGACGAGAGTTAACAGAAGTGCTGGACTACAGTGACATAATAAAAGAATACTGTTTGAATTGTCATTTTATGTCTTCTTACGTCGTGTAACATGCTGAACAAAACAACACAAACAGGTAGGAGAGATAACTTTTAAAGATTCACTGATGTCCATAAAATACACAACAAGCTTCGTAACTAGCTTGATTAGCCCATGAATAAGGTTCACTTTAATGAACCTAGGCTACTTTTGAATTTTAAATCAGGAAAAATGGTGCACGCTGTTGACGGGCCTTTCTCTCTCTCTCTCTCTCTCTCTCAACCATCTGTCTCCAGGGAGTTTCGTTTCACAGATTTTTCTGACCCATCTATCTCCCTCACACTTTCTCTCTCTCACACACACACCCACCCACACACACACACACATACAGAGAGAGAGAGAGAGAGAGAGACGAAGTGGCTCATCGCTTCGTTTAACAGAAAATTGTGTGTAGAAAAGTCCACCCATTTTAAAATCTTTGGCCTCGCCACTGGCATGAGCCTGACAGAGCCATCAACACTAAATCCATCTTGCTACCGCCACCTGTCTCATGCCTATAGCACAAATGCCTATAGCACAAATGCCTAGACCACAATGGGCTCTGGTCAGTTGCTCAGATGGAACAAGTGGTGGAGCAATCAAACCAAACATGGGTCTTATAATGCACTACATGCTCCCCATGTGAACAACAGCCGCTGAGTGTACTTAAGTCCTTTTCATGAACTGCTCTGCAGTTTGACCTGCAGTGTAGAATTCATGGGTATTTTGCCCTGTTGTTTTCAATCACTTCATTGGATGCTCCCTAAGCTTTAGAGAAAATAATGCTGAGGAACGTTACATAACAAGATCGCAGCTGATTCAGGGATCTGACCCTGGTGTGACACAGATCCCTTTTTAGACTTGGCTGATATCTGGGTATAGTATTTAAGCAGAATGAATGGACAAGAACAAGGGATTATCAGGGAAGAATTGCACACTTTTTATAGTATGCACACGTATAAATTAACATTTTAATAATGACAGTGTCACATAGAAAGTGCTGTTTATCTCATCTTGCATCCTGCAAGTTAGAGAAGGACTTTGGTAGGGGTAAAGCAGCCCTAAACATTCCACACCAGATTACAAGAGGATTACCCAGTGGAGGACAACATAAAATATTGTACAAATAAAACAACATAAATATATAACCTTAACCTATTTCACATATCTTGTACAAACAATACATTGTCATTCAAATAGCGGGCTTGGTGTATTGGAAGATTTTCTGCAGCTTGCAAGAAGGCTAGAGTAAATCTTTACTGTTCATGGATGATATTGACAAGCCAGCCAGCCTGTCAGAGTACAGCATAGTTGTAGGACTCTCCGTATCCCGCCTCCCTCATGTAACTCTCAATGTCCAGTAGCTCAGGCACCCGAAGCACTGTGGTAGCATTCGCACTCCTATCCCCTGATTGGAGCTTTCTTTGAACTTCGGCCAATGAGGCACGGTCTTGTAGGCTCCACTGGCAGCAGGCCTTTATGATGGTGTAGCTGTGGAGGTGAAAAGGTTGACATGGTTATAATTACTCATTTGAGGCAGTATGACACTTTGAATAAACATCTAACAGGCAACTTCCCAGGGGTGGATCTACAAGGTGGCAGAGCTTGCCACCCTAATCCAAAATCCTCCAGACAACTCAAACTTGAAATCCTAGTAAATGCAGTTGAGAACCATAGTGACTAAACTGCAACAAACTTCAAAACAGACGACCGAATGAAAGGTTTCCCTGTGGATACAAGCATCAATAACTCAAAAGTGTGAGAGCAGCCAATAGCGTGTGTGCAACCTACGTTCAAGTATCTATGCCAACATTGCTACGTCCTAAGCACTTCTTGCTGGCAGCCTGTGTATGTAGATCGAAACTCTCTACTGTAAGCTATTTTGCATCAAGTTCAAAATATAAAAATAAAGTAAGGAAAATGTAGTGGACTGAAAACCTTGTTGTGAAACTAGCAAGGACACACAAATAATTCCTCCTACTGCACCAATCCATCAAGAGCCACACAATATGTGAGTGCGTGGGAGGTGGACAGAGTGAGATGGAGGAGATGACAGAAGGTGAGAGGGAGGAGGAGATAGTCAGATGGGCAAGGAAGGAGCAAAGTGAAGGAAGGGGAGAGGAGACAAGGTTATGTGCCCTCAAGAGCTCACCTGTGCTAGAGATAGGTGTAGCCTATTTTATTCTTTATGTTTTCTGATAACCCTAAAATATTAATGTTGCCTCTCTGTGGCCTGTGCCCCCTCATAACCCTGTCTGTCCTCTGTGTGTGTGTGTGTGTGTGTGTGTGTGTGTGTGTGTGTGTGTGTGTGTGTGTGTGTTGAGTTGGCCATTGATTACAGTCAGGCAAAACTCTTCTCAGCCTTAGCAAGTCCCTGAGGTTTTGTTGGTTTGGGGAGAGTAGTAACACCTCTTATACCCAGCTGATTAGGTTGTTCCCCTGATATGCAATACACTCCGTCAACTATTACACTGCACCTGAGGCCTCCCGTTTCTTCATCTCTGGAGAAAGTCTAACAACACTACAATTCATACTTATTCAATACTCTACCACCTTTAACTTTCTCTATTAGCAGTAAGGCATAAATCATATAAAATTACTGTACACATCTAAAGGTCAAATATTGTAATAGAAATGTTGGTTCAAATCTGTTGCCCTAACATAATTAAAACCTCCTTATTTCACAAAGTGCAGGGAGGTGTGTATAACAATGCCACCCTGGGGAAATTCTTCACCACCCCAAAAAAGAAACTCAGATCTGCCACTGCTTCTCTCACAGGCAACACGGTTACTCAAAACTGTGACTGCTATTATCACTCATATCGTATTTATCTTCAGACTACGTCTAAGGACAATACAGAAGCTTTGGGGTGTGCACAAGATTAAGTGGCTTACAGTGAATTTGAACACTGCACTGGTTTCCTGAGGGTTTTGCCTCTCTGAAGTTGCTGAAGGAGTTCAACAGACAGGATCCTTGGGAAAGGGGCGTCACCTGAGGAAGAGAAGAGGCTTGAGTAAAGGTTCAGGGAATATATATATATATAATACTGATACACAGATATCAAAGGCCACTTCATAAAATTCCGAAAACTTTTATTGCTCTTAACATTGCTTTAAAAAAATTGCAGCTTCTCTTGCAGCTTAACCACCCCCACTCCTATATGTGAAATGTCAACTGATCCACGAAAGGTCACATAGAAATAGTTAATTAAGTTTATTTAAATGTTAATTAAACTCATTTGTAAACTTGCCCAATGGTATTGACAAATTACACACTTACCAAGGGTGACCATTTCATATAAAAGAATGCCGAAGGACCAGCTGCAAGGACAGGCGAAATAATACATTAAGTAAAAAAAAAGATTGTCAAACTGTCAAGACTGCCAGACTTGTTTGTCAGAATGCCATGTCACATTTGTATAATCTGATACTGGTCATGAAATGATGGTATTTGAATTAGGGTCTGCGATGTACTATACGCCTGCATACTGCCCATCAAGCATAGTAACAGAAGCACAACATTATTATTTTTTTATTGCATTGGAGCTAAACTATCAGCAGGGTCAGAGTGTTGGGTTACCACAGTTGCAAGAGTATCTGTGCTATCGTGTTCAATCCAGAGGCACTTACATGTCACTGCTTTGGGTGACAGGCCTCCTGGCCAATACCTCTGGAGCCTGCCACTTCTTTAACTCCATATCCTCCAATGGGCCGGGAGTAGTGGGCTGGGACATCCTCCGGTAGGCGGGACCTAACCCCCACAGCTTGGCTGTGAGGTCTCGGCCAACCAGCACACTCCTGGCTCCGATGTTGCCATGGATACAGTTTTTGCTGTGCAAGTATTCCTTCATGGTAAAGAGAAGAGAAGGAGTATTGACATTATTAAAGTGACTGCAGATTTCTAAACTAATTAAACATTTGACAGGTTCGTCATGCTTAACAGCTATGCAGAGATGTTAGGCCTCATGAATTGTTCATCAAAGCGAGAAAACTCACCAGGGCAGAAGCTATTTGTCCACCCATGGTGAATATGTGCTTCTCTGTGATGTCACATGGTGGTCCTTCTGTTGGCTGATCCTGTGGTTCCACATAAAGCACCAAAAGCAAAGGATTCTCATGAATGATGCAGTGATCACCCAGTGCAACAAAGCACAAAGAACTTCCCTTATAGTAATCCCATGTATTCACCTCTAAGAGGTCTCTAAACAGTATAAATAATAATAATAATTGACAGGTTTTAATGGCACACACGACACACTGGAACAAACACGTGAATATATGTTAGCGAAACAGGACACACACTCGCAGACGCAGGCCTGAGGTCGCAGTGAATTCATCCTCTGCCTTTTCCCATCCTGAAAGGTCCCTCCTCCAGGACCCCCCAGGGGCAGTGGGCAGCGTGTGATGGACATGTGTTCTGTTCTTTTTGCATGTTTTCTGTTGGGGTTCTTAGTGGAGGAAACCCCTTGTGAACACGGGGAGAACATGCAAACTCCACACAGAAAGCCCGGGAGATAGCCCACCTGAGCACTAAAGGTCTGGGCAGGACCTGCCCCCCAGGACCAACAGCACCCCATGCGGGTACCTTCTTACTGTGAGGCGGCAGTGCAAGCACCTGAGCCACCGTGCCACATAAACAGAAATCCAACAGAGATGCATCATGTAACACCTTGCTGTAAAACCATTGAGAGGGCAGCTTCCAAACAGAGTTCCTGTCAACGAACAATCTCCTCGATCCAAACCAGTCTGGATTCAAAAGCGGTCACTCCACGGAAACAGCCCTGTTGTCTGTGACGGAGGCCTTAAAAACAGCTAGAGCAGCAGCTCAATCCTCAGCTCTCGTCCTCCTTGACTTATCAGCTGCGTTTGATACAGTCAACGCCTGCATCCTTCTGTCCACACTGTCAAGTATGGCCAAGGCGCACTCCTGGTTTAAATCGTACCTCACTGGGCGCTCATTCAAGGTGTCATGGCAAGGTCATCTGTCTGTACCTCACCGCCTCACCACTGGGGTGCCCCAACATTATTAACACCATACGTTCTCTGGCCATAACACTTACCCTATACATTGCATGCATACTTTGTATATAACATAGATTGTAGGTTCCACCTGTCGACACCTCCAGAGGAAGCCCAGCAGGTCTCTGTTCTCCAGCTCCTCAATCACAGTGATGAGGGGCGTGTGTCTGAAAACCACGCCCATCAGGCCGGGCAGTAAGGGGTGTGGCCCCAGCTCAGACAGGAAGTTGGCGAAACCCTGGAAAGCCTGACGCTCACTCACATCCGCAGTTTCTGCTCAGCAACAAAAAAAAAGATTGATTGATTTTTGGGTTGATCTGTTAACTTGTTACTTACTATGTGTAATCCTCAATGACGGAACATGAAACATGGGGAAAGACATTTTTTAAAGAAATAAAACAATGCTTATTTATCTACATGAAATGATTGAAGAGAAACTGTTTATTTAAACCTTTGCATTTCATAAATGGAAAATAACCAACTGAGGGACTGTATTTCACTCCTCACAGGCCAATCCCTCACCTTTGAGCACTCTGAGAATGACGTCTTTGCGGTCCACTCTGGCGCGGTAGAGGGTGACGACATTGTCCACCTTCATAGAGAAGGAAAGGGGCAGTGGCCTGACCACCTGGAAAGTGCCGTGCTGCCACTCAGTGGGCGACTGCGGTACTGCATGGCCCGCAATGGGGGTGCTTTGCCTCAGGGGGAGGACCTCATGCTCCAACGGGTTTAATTCGGGAGGAGCTGAGGACACAGAGAAGGGGAGAGGAAGAGAGAGAAGGAGGCAGCGAGAGAGTAGTCAAAATTGAATTCCTGTACAGTCCCTTGGAACAAAACTGCCTCAGGATAAGTGTTGTACATTACCAGAGAAGAACCATGAAATAATGGAAGAATAGGAGGTATATCTCCTGAGTACTGCAGTAATTCATTTTACACACGTATACACACATACTTACAAACAGACCTTGATTAACTTGTCCACCTACCATCAATCCCTTGCAAGTGCTGTCTGTCCTGTCTGTGAGTTGATCTGCGTGGCCGGCTTTGTTGGTCACTGTGAGGATGGCTATGCTGATGATCGTGAGTGGACCTCCGAGTCTGGCTGTGTTGATGACCATCTCTGGATATGTGTGTAGATGTGTTATGGTGTACACTAACGGTCGTGGGTAAGCTTGAGGTGGGTTTCTTTGAGCAGCAGTGTGCAATTAGCAGGCCAAGAAGAATAATGAGAAATATCGACAGGAGAAAGGCTGGCACTACTATGAGCTCCAACTGGAAGACTCTAACCACTAGATAGAAAGACAGACAGACAGACAGACAGACAGACAGACAGACAGACAAAAAAGATTACTCCAGTAGATGCAGTCCAGACCACTGCAGTAAGATAAATACTTCTCCCTCACTGACACCCTTTCACCACTAGGGGGTAATACAAAAACCTGTTATCTGCTGATGGTACCCTCTGATTAGTGAAGAACGCTCAGTAGTCACTGACGAGCATCAGTGTTTACTGTGTGATTTTAGAATATTTATTTTTCTCTTAAACGTGCCAAAAAATTAAATATACATATACTTGATATATTCCAGCTGGTTATAACATGTACATGTAACATGTTTTTTGCTATGTCATTTTGCAGATGCTTTTTTCTTTGTGTATCTCCTTGCGCCACAGATTTCTCATCATTATCTTTATTAAATAATCTCTTTGAGACACTTATCTCCAATGACTATCATAGCAGTCAGTCATTTTATCAAGGTCTGATATTCATCTTCCATGACATAAACACCAAACATTGCCAGCAAATTTACAGGTGTCCTATTTTGAGAGAATGATTCTCAGGTGTGACTCACACACTCGAATTATATTTTCAAAAGGATCGAAACTACTGGCTGGATGTTCTGCCACACCTCTTGGACCAAAGACGGAAGTCGGCATGACACAGCTGATATTGACATAACTGCATCAATGTCCTTTGAAACCGCAAAATCTTGTTCCGGCTCATTCATGACAGCCGGCAATTGCCTCGTTGATCAAATGTGTGACAAAAGCAAAAGCAAAGGAAAAGTGTAGGTATGAGGAGTGATGCAAGTACAGCTTGAATAAATTACATTATAAGACAAACGTACCTCTGAGGTTTTACCGACAGACGCTCTTCATTTTGGTCATTGTACTAAACATGCCAAAAAAATATACTCTATTCAGAGGAATTGTGGAGCAGAATTGAGGTAAAATATAGGCTAGTTCATTCTGAGGACGAAAGCCCATAGCACACACAGGTTTTAGAGCAATACTGCAAGGCTATCGTCCCGTTTGTAGAAACAAATGTTTTTTGTTCTCGCGGCTTGAGCCCTCAGGCCATTAGCCAAAGGGTGAGGTCCAGGCTTCTGAACTCGTCTGCCCTGAAAGTCATACTGATGATAATGGACAAAAATAGGGACGTCACTGTTTATAAGAAAAGAAAGGCTTAGAGAGAGGTAAGGGGGAAGGAATGTCAGTATGAAGGCATGGCTCTCTTACCACATAAGGTATCTCCAGGTTCACACTGGTTGTCTGGGTCAGTGTTGTTTGACATCCTGAGGAAACAATAAGAGTATCACCATCACTATCACCAGTCAGCTGATTTATAGACTGAAACAGGAGAAATGTCTAAGGCCATGTCCTCTGTGCACTGCTAGAAAAAAACAGATTATATGAAACTCTCTTGACACATGCTTGTGTCTCAGGAGGAGATGGTAGCAAACAGTAGGCTATTATTGATAATTTTCCAAATTGTTATCCTTTTAAAGGCGCCCGAGGCAACATTAGAGGCTTGAGACTCGAAAAATAAACGTTCAATTTCTAGTCTTTTTTACACGTAGCAAGTTTCAATAACTCCACACCAATACATATCGACATTCAAGGAACAAAGATGAGACGTCGTTGTGTGGTGAGAACTGATAGAAATTAGAAAATCGGGCTGCCAGCGCCGCCGGTGGGGAGAGGCCATTTTTTTTTTTTCTTGCGGCTAGTTTTAGCGCTCTTTTTAACGCCCAAAGTATCAAATAATGATGCAAATGTGCTAATATGGTGAAGTAAATGTCAATATCATAAAGATTGTGTTATCCAGAATATTTCCATTTTGATGCCCTAATGTTGCTTTGGGAGCCTTTAATGTATACTGGACGTCTACTATAATGGCTTTTACCATTCAGAGTAGGGTTTTGTTCAAAAAAGACCAAAAACTCTATGGCAGGGCGTTTATGTTGGACAGTTCCTTGTCCAACAAAAACGCCCTGCTATAGAGTTTCTGGTCCAAAAAAAGACAGCTTACCATAGAGTTCTAGATCAGCACTACCTACACTAGTATTATTTCAAACCTTTAAGCATGCTGGGGAGAAGGATATTTTTTTTTTTAAAGAAATACTACCCTTCCAGTCTATTCCATCATCATATTTGGTGCCCTTGGTTTTGTGCTCCAGAACATTTTTCACAATCTAGCACTGGTTATGGTTACATTTTAGCAATACGTTGGCTTTTCCTCAATATAATCAATGTTTTCATGCTGTCATTTTCACATAGGCATGAGTATCACTCACATAAAAAACACTCACACACACACACACACACACTCACACTCACACACAGAGGGGGAGAAAGACAGAAGGATTTTTGTTAGTTTGAAAAATGTATTATTTTGCCTTGACTTATAATTCAAATCCACAGTTCAGATGGGGCCATTGACCTTCTCATATTATCAATGCACAAAGAAGAGCGACGGCCCCATCCATATCTGTGATCTACTGACTTTCTGAATGATTTGATTATCAAATATGGTTGCTGTTTGAAAAGTCCCTCGTTACTTTGCATCACTTAGTGACAAATTGAACATGGTATATCTGGAGATGATAGCCACAAGATACACTACACATCTCCTGTGCAACATAGTAGTGGTAGCAGTAGTAGTAGCCATCATGTTTCAAATCTTATTGTTGCACGTAATAAGGAGTGTGTGTGTGTGTGTTTGTGTGTGAGTGTGTCCAGTATAATGTCACTGAACCTGTTTGTCAGCATTTCTCTCATACTCTATGCAGGTGACACAGTTAGTTGGGGAAGTACATGTTTTTGACTATACACACTGTTTACAAAAATAAGAAAACATTTTCAGTGGAAAAACATGTAACCTTTTAGTTTAGTTTGTCTGTTATTAATTAAACATCTGATAAAAAATATGAAATACTTTGCATCTCAAACTTCTACCTAACTAGGCATGTATACATCTTCCCTCATGTAGGTTTTCATTTTATGCTTCTGTTTAATTTATTTGAACACAGTTGAAACCACTGTCATAGCCTACAGATATTTTACATTTAAAATGCTGGTTATGATCTAATTTCTCCCACTTTCTCATATACATTACAGATCTATGCTGTCAGTTCACCAAACTCTTTTTTGGTGACTTACAGTGAAGTCAGGGTACATATGAGTATTTGAATGCTTTGAGAATTAAAACCGAAAGGCTGGTGTGGACTGTGCTACTGACCATTACATAACTTAATTATACGTACAGGTGAACTATTGCACAATGCCTTGTCTTCATGGTTGTAAAGGTTACAACTCGATCAACAAAAGAGACAAACTCACGTCTCATGCTTTCGTGTGAAGTCTGAATCCTTGAGATGTTTGTCTGAAAGTGAGAATTAAATCCAGCGAGAATTTCAAATAATTTTTTCCCTTCATCATGTCTGCTAGCATCACTCTGTCATTCCTGCCTGGTTATAATAAGGCATATCCTGGGTTTAATTTGTCTTGGTACTTCTGCTAAGATTCCACACTCTTCCGCTGTCTGTCAATCTTATGTGTTAATGTCAACTGTTCCTCGTATCTGTAGGCCATCACCCACGTACGACATCACTGTAGGCCCCGCCCCCTCTGTGTGCTTCCTCTCCCACTCATGTCACTGTGCATTTGTGTTTGCCTGTGTGTTAACTGTGCATCTGTCATTGAAACAGTCCGTGTGTCATCAATTGCATTTTGGACTGGAGATAGAGTTGCTTAGCGGCACACTGCCCATGTCATACACTTTCCATTATCTGCACTGTGTGAGTTTGTGTATGACAGAGAGAGAGAGAAATAGCGAGAGAGAGAGTGCCCTCTTATGTTACTCTAATTATGTTATTGTGTGTTGTTATGTTAATCCTGTGTAAATATATGTGTGTGTGTGTGTGTGTGTGTGTGTGTGTGTGTGTGTGTGTGTGTGTGTGTGTGTGTGTGTGTTCGTGTGTGTGTGTGTGTGTGTGTGTGTCTGTGTGTGTCACCATACATCTCTAACACTGGCCTTCGCGCTCTACTCTATTCACACCCTTGTGCATTGCACACATGCCTTTGTGATGGCACTGAAACTACGTAATGTTCCATCTGACCGACCTGTGCTGGAAAAACCTGTCAGTCCAGGCAACTGACGAGGGCAAAGTGAAAGGGAGGGAAAACTAGGGAGGGACAACCAAGGTGTTTAGTCACCAGCCAGGTGTAGACTTCCTTCCTTTGAGAAGGTACCGGCAAGAGCTGTTATGATGGTGGAACATACTACAGGGCTTTGCATTCCGACTTGCCCATTGTGATATGGTGACTTGGTATAGTGTGTTATGATGCTGTTTGTGAGTGTATGCATTGTTTGTGAGTATCTGGGTGTGTTTCAGAGCAATCAGTGCCTTTGCCTAAGGGTGTGTATTGGGCACACAGGTTTTGTCAGCCACAGGTAATGACCCCTGATTAAGCACTTTCTACATTCCCTTCAGGAGTGACTCATTTTCAATCAGTCTCAACATAATCCGGCCCATGTGTCAGTTACCCACACCAGTGAGAGCAGTGATGCTTATGATTTCACAGATTTCAGGTTGCACGTGTCATGAAGAAAGGCCATTGAAACACTTGAAGCTGAAAACAAACACCTATCACTCATACAAGAGCAGTTAAAACAAAGATAAACAACATTAAAAAAACATATATTTGTCTTTATCATATATACATTATGTCACATACAGAACAGTATATCAGTATATAACCCCTTGAGTGAGGACCCTGTCTGCAGCAGGTCTTTTCAAAGTGATGTATGCATGAGGTCATGTCCTGTGGGAGAATATGGACGATGAGTAAAGGGCTTGTTTGGCTTATGGATCAGCAGCTGACAGAGATTCTCTCTTTGAATGCCCACTCCACTGTCCCCCCCAATGCCCACCCCTCCTCCAAATTAACGGGGCGATCAAGGTCTTACTGTGTTGCCACGGGCAACCTGGATGCATCATCCCCCACACCCCTAAAGAGGATGATTGGGGTGTGTGAAAAGCAAGGTATTTGATTGATCTCCCTTTGCCTCTCCCTCTCTTTCAGTCTCTTCCCTTCTCCTCTCTCAATCTCGACACACACACACACACACACACACACACACACACAAAATCACTCTCTCTCTTTCTCTCTCTCTCACACACACACACACACACACACACACACACACACACACACACACACACACACACACACACACACACACACTCTCTCACAGATAACATTACACTCTCTCAAGAACTCTCACATGGTGTAAACCAGCCCCTTCAGCAGGGTCTCAGCCACTTGAAGCAGTGTGTGTGTGTGTGTGTGTGTGTGTGTATGTGTCTGTGCATGAGAGTGTGTGTGTCCGCGTGTGTGTCTGTGCGTGTGCGTCCACGCCGCCCTGCGCTGGAAATGCTGAAGCCGACTAGAGGTTTATTTTTGGGTCAGTGACAGTGTGTCAATGGCCGCAGATGCGTCGCAAAGGAAGGCTCTGAGATACCAACAGACCCTGGTCAGTCTCTTTTTCTCCTCAACTTTTCCTTCTCTTTTTTCCCTGCCTAGATTGTCCCTCTTCCCTACTCTTTCTCTCCTCTCCCTTCACTTGCAAATCTCCTTAACTCCCTCTCCCTCTTACTCTCTTTCTGTAGTCACTCACTCTATTTTCCTCTATGTCTCCGCTGTGTTTGGCACTGCTTCACCTGCTTGCTCCTGCAACATCTTGCACAACCCTTGCATGCCGTGTCAGCTTGCCCTGTGGCAGAGGCTGCTTGCCCTGTGACCGGGAGAGGGAGGGCGGGGGGGGGGGGGGGGGGGGGTTGGGTCGTGTTGAAAACAGACAAGCCGTCGGTGGGAAACACTTAGCGCTGGACAACCACCCATGCTGAAAAGCAGGTGTTTACAGGACGCTCTCTAACACACACTCTCCCTCTCTCTCGCTCTGTCTGGCTTTCCTCTCTTTCTCATTTCTCCCTTTCTCTTTCTCTCCCCTTCCCCTTCCCTCTCTCCCCCTTCTACCTTCACCATCTCTGACTGCGCTAGCACCTGGATGAGTCTGCGTTTCAAAACAAACCATATGCTGCTTTGTTAATGAAGTGAGATGTCGGAAGTTGTTTTTGTTTTTGAGTTGTTTCTCACGTCACACAAGTATAGATGGCATGACATGACCTCAGACATGTGTAGTTATATGACCTCAAACGCACAGATAAACAGGAGTATGTGTCCGGGGAAACTCGATATTTCATCATCTCCTCCATCACACGGCGCCATAGTGGTACAGGGCACCTGAGGATGGGAACAAGAGCAGTCATGACTTTGACAAGGAGCCAAACACTCTGGATAGTGTGTGTGTGTAGTAGTGTGGTGAGTGTGTCTGTAAGTGGGAGACAGAGAAACTATAAGTGTGTGGACTTGTGTGTATGGATGGAGTAATTGTGTATGAATGTACAGTAGATGTGTGTGTGTGTTTGTGTGTGTGTGTGTGTGTGTGTGTGTGTGTGTTAGATGTGTGTTGATGTGTTAGACTAGCAGCTGAGGCCATGTGCTCAGTGATAACCCTACGCTCACAGTCACCCAGGGAGCCGGCACTATATTCAGAAGTGACACCTTTTTTTCAGCCCGGCACATTGTTTCTGCTCCATTGTCATCACTGCTTTTGTAACATGTGTTTGTCTGTGTGTGTATATACGTGCACGTGTGTGTTTTGTGTGAGCTGAGTGTGTGTGTGTGTGTGTGTGTGTGTGTGTGTGTGTGTGTGTGTCTCTATGTCTGTATGTGTCCTGTGTGTGTGTGTGTGTGTGTGTGTGTGTGTGTGTGCACACGTGTGTTATGTATAAGATGAGTGTGGAGGGTGGGCAGTGATGTTGGGGGGGCCAGGAAAGTGAAAGCAGAGCAGGCGTAAGCACAATAGAGGCGGCACGTGGAGCTGGGTCTGACGCATGCACAAGGAAAGCCCCCCCCCCCCCCCCCCCACACACACCCTCCCCCCCACAAAGAAGTCCTTCAGAGGCATTACCTTTGACTTTGACACGCCATCAGCTCTCTCAATGGCTAACAAACTGCAGCCACGTCCTCTTTTTGGAGGGAAGCATTTCAGAGGGTTTAGCATCTGGGTCACGTGAGCCGTGGCAGTTGGATGCTCCCCCTCCTCAGTCAGCCTGATGTCTGTGTCTTTCAACACTGAACATAAGGCAAAAACATTGCTATCTCTGGAAGATTCTAGAATATTCTGAAATTGGATGAAATTGTTCTAGAATGTTTTTTTTTTTCTGTCTGGGCTGCAAATGAAAATATTTGACACCTGCGTCTGTGCGCTGCTCAACTTTGAAGTTATCTAACACCCTTCCTTAACCCCAAAAAATCTGCAGGCTTCTGATTGACAGGTGAACAGATATGAAGAGATTGAGAGATGTACTCAGGTCAAGTAAGAGAGGGAGAAAGAGAGAGAGAGATAGAGAGAGAGAGAGAGGTGGAGAAGTGGGTCGGTGAACATTGGGTCACACCGCACTGGTAAAAATAGCCCAAAGGGTAGGGTTACACCCAGGGAGAACGGGAGAAGGGGGTGAAGTTTGGGGAGCAGGGTCAGAGTTGTTGAGGCAGAGGAAGGAGAGAGAGCGAGAGAGAGAGGAAAGGAGAGAGGGAGAGAGGTAGCAAGGTAGCGGTGGCAGAGAAAGAGAGAAGAGGCTGAGAAAGGGAGGGGGTGAAATATGGAGAAAGAGGGGGATTATATGTACTGTGGGAATGTCTGAAGGTAACTGGATAGAGTGAGGGAACGACGTGAGAGAGGGCTCAGCCAAGGAGTGAATTATATGATATACGTGAGGCATACATTATCAAATATGCAGCATGTAAAGTGAACCATCGGATTAAAATTGTAGTGTCAAATGCATAGTAAAGATGACAGTTATAATTGCCACAAACCTGACAGCCAATACAAAGTGCTGGTCAGTGCAACATTTGCATCAGTTAAGGAGAGTATCAGAATCCACAGCCTAATACTGAACAGATGGACAGATCACCTGACCTGCTCTATATCTCGACCCTGTTTGTCAAGTTGACGTTCAGATTTAAACATAACCTTGCATAGCATAGCACAGCATATAGTACTGGCCACATTATGCTAAGGATAAACAATAGCCGCCGGCGCGCTAATGAAGGATTGCTCATAGGCGGCAGGGGCGATTGAAGCCTATGAGTGTTTACGTTTAGCTTATGTGCATGCGTGATGCCCAGGCCCCTATTAATAAGAGGAATTTCAGCAGTGAGCTCTTCAAAGTCACAGATGAGACAGGGGGTTATTCCACTGATGGCAGCTGCATTAGGTGCAGATCCGGCCCAGACGAGGCCCACAGTCAGCTTCTGTTAAGTTCTGGCTGTAATCCAGGGACTCTTTTTTTCAGGGAGAGATAGTGACCATAGCTCATTTGTGGTGGATGAGTTTCTAATCTTAGGGTTATTGTCTGGGGGAGGTGTATTTGAACTTTTTTTCGTCCTGCCTAACCATTTCTGTCAATTTCATAAACACCCATATGAGAAATAACAAGTTGTTCTTATAGCAATCTTGCTAACTGCTTTGTGTACAGACTTTTGAAATTCGAAATGAAACCCAAGTTGGAAACCTCTCGATTTTGATTGTTTGAGTTTGAATGTTGTTTTTTTTTTTTTTTTTACCAAACTCATGGTAAGAGGAGGCGCTCATTCATGTGGTTGTACTAAGTGAACAACACTGACTACTGTAATGTGAAAGATTATGTAGTTTGACCAAGAGGAGTTGAATCCTTGAGTTTACTTTTTCTTTGGTTTTGAAATATTTCTCATTTCGGTATAGCTCGGTATATCCTGGAGCCAGGCCCGTATTAAAGGCACCAAGTGCAACTTTTGAGGCTTAAAAATAAACATTCAATTTCTAGTCTTTTTTACACGTAGTAAGTTTCAATAACTCCATACCATTACATATCGACATTCAAGGAGCAAAGATGAGATGTCGTTGTGTGGTGAGAACTGAAAATCGATAACAACAACAATCGCCGCCATTTTCTTTATTTATTGGTGCCACCAATAAATAAAGCAGGATTCCAGTCAATGGAAAAATGGCCTCTCCCCACCGGCGATTGTTGTTGTTTACGATTTTCAATTTTTTTTATACACACAGTACTTTATTGCATTTTCTCACTTATATCACAGCTTACTTGCGGAAGTAATTAATGCATATGCTGTAAATTATGTTTAATGTGAACTGTTTAATGTGAACTGTTATTAGAAATCATAATACTTGGGTGCCCTGCTTGCACAGACACAACGCAGGAGGCACCACAGACAAACTGAGACACATAGTGGGACGTTAACGAAAGCGATTTTTTTTGGTCACTGTTGTCCCAAATGTATGTACTGTATAATTACAATTACATGTTTTATTATTATTATTATTATTATTATTATTATCATTACTATATATATTAAAAAAAAATGTTAATCGGTTGATTGGGGCCCCTGGCGTCTTGGGGCCCCTGGGCAGTTGCTCAGTTGCCCATATGGTTAATCCGGCTGTGCCTGGAGCTAATGGCTGATCTGCCTCTCACAGCCTGGGTTTCACAGCAAGTCATCAATCCAATCCAGCCAAGTGGCGTTTGATCCCCTTTACTGCTGAAATCTGAGCAGCTCTGAGCAGTGCTTGGGGATCATGCGAGGATAACGGCCGAAAAGAAACCCATAAAGTACCACTGGAAAACCACCTCATCTGGATGGCTAAGGGTTTCCCAAGCTGTCAGATGCTGCTCCGCCTGTGTCTGGTGTGAATCAACATGCCTAACACAGTCCCTCCGGGGAGCCAGGAGCTGACAGAGCCAGCCCCACTGCACGTATACTAAATTAAGAGGTGCTGAGAGATCATGAAAATGCAGCCCAAAGAGTCCCTGCTGACCACTCAGGCGCTCATCCAGGGTCACACTCTGGAAGATCTGGGGTCAGTCATTAGTTGAGTTCCCATCGAACTCATTTGCGTATATTAGGCGCATTCATGGTAATTTGGCACAAGAAAATGCAAGTCTGTGCACGTATCCATCCGCTGTGCTATGCGTATAAAAAACGGACACTCTCCTAATCAGGGAAGGGTTTCAGAAACATCAGGGCAGGGCAACAAATGCGATTTGATACAAATAAACCCATTTCTGTCAACCTTGATCGCAATATACCCTGTGCAAATTAGGGATTAAAAAATCCACCCCCCCTCTGGTGAATTCATTTCTTAATCGACTTCATGCAAATTTTAAGCATTTCCATTCCGTATTTCCTATTCGAATGGTCAAATTCGCATTACACAGTTGGATGGAAACCCAGCTATTGATGTGGCAGCGGTCACTTGTGAATATGAATTGTGAATGTGATTGCCTACACCGGATGGCTCCTGGGTGTAGTGGGTACCTGGGCCGGTTCAAGATCTGGCCAAGGATCAGATGGAGATCTGGGATCAATAGGTCTTTGGGTTGTCCGAGGGTTAGCTGTAGTGGCTGTGGTGTCTGAACTAGCACACAATGCAGAATCCGAGGGAGAACGCGTTAGACGCTGAGCAGGTCTGAAACCCAGGTAACATTGTAAGCACACAGAGACGGTCCCCCTCCGCTGGGATCTGATGTGACAGTTGGCTGGAGCGAATGTCCTGCCAGGTGACGTGATTTACCAGGTGCACTCGCTTTTCCAAAGTGTACACTTGGGAGTTTAATTGAATTCATGAATTTTTCTTTGAACACAATCACAAGACCACAGACCTGACCAAATTCTGTCATTTACAGTGATTTTTTGAGTTATTTCAGCTGTGCTTTCATACTGTACAACGTGCTAATATTAAAATATTCATATGTTGTCTAAACTGAGAAAAAAAAAACGTGTAATTGAGATGGTTCCGCTGAGAGGCATGCATCCTGATATGCACAGCCATGGTAAGCATGTTCCGTAAGCATGTGCTTATTATGAGCACTGTATGTTGTGTTGAGTGAGAGCGTGGGAATCGGCGCATCTCTGCGTGTGATCTGCGGAGGTCTCAGTATGTGTGTGAGAAGGACAGGCAGCTAGGGGTTAGACTATCACTTTCCCGCATGTCTGGATGGTCTCCAATGTTATAAATCTAAATGGAGTACAGTGGCGGCTCGTCACCTGAAACTGAGGAAGCCCCAACATGAATTTGGACGTGAGGGCGGGGGGAGGCGGTGGAGTAGTTTTATGATATTGAGGGTTGTAAGGACAGCTACAATGATGGAAAACACCAGGCTGGGAAGTTTATACGCCTGAACCTTATGGGACAGTAAAAAGCATTATAGTGATAGATATTGTAGAAAATACAGTTAATCTGGCTAGATTAAATTATTAAATTACATACAATATTACAAAATAATATATACGCCAATTGTGAGATCTTAATTAATGAAATGGCATGGTACAAGATGAGTTATGTGAATGGTCAACAAATTAATGGTTTAATAATCTATCTATAAATCCAGGAATCTCTGTGTGTCTGTCAGTCTAGGGCGTATCTCCCTGACGGTAGTTACGTTAGTTATGAGATTTCGCATGTAGCTTACGCATGTCATGAACCTGTGCATCCTTGATTTTGAAGGTTTTTGAAATCATAGTTCGCGAGATATTTGTATTTTACCGTTTCCCGTAGGCACTAATGGGTTATCGTTTCCCGTAGCACCGAAATGACGTCACAAATTACGTCACAAACAATATTAGCGGTATTAAAACTATGCTGCCTTCACTCAAAGTTCAGAATAGCGTTGGATACCATAAGGAGGTCCGCATTCAAATTCTTCTTGGTGAACAGATCCAGACTTTTGCTCAGGTAATCTTAAGACAGTGATTGATTTTATCTATTCTATATATAAGCTTCTTTATATTAAGTTTCAAAGTAATGTCTTGAGTTGTACAGTCATCTAACAGACAGGGAATAGTAATCCATCAAAATATTCATATTGTTTATTAGTATAGCGTATTTTTACAGTACATTTCTGCACTTATTTGACTTACAACGGGGCGGACCCGCGCGACGTGAATGATGTTATAGTCATAGAACAGTCGTGTGGTTAGCCTAGAGCCTAGACCACTGACCATGCGTTCATTCATCTACTGACGCAATGAGAGAGGTTTTCCGATGTATTAGTGTCCGATGTATATGTTGTAATTCGTGTGTATTTTGTTTTCTCATTACTAGTGCAGTGCCCGTAGGACTCATGCATTCTGTAGTGTTAGCAGACGTAGGTGTTGGGTAGTGTAATAGCAAGACATATTTGCACTCCACATAGGTACAGGTTACACTGAAGCATTATTGTGATGCATGTTTCCTTTTCATTAAGAAATGTTTTAATGTTAGCCTTTTTGGAGATATACCAACAAATAAAGTTTGAGATTATGTAGTGGATGCAGTTGAATATAGATGTCAAAGTTGCTGTCTAAACTATAAACTAAATGTCATAAAGAAAGAAATTATTTAAAATGAAGTTATGGTTGAAATAGGATCACTTCTTTATTGTAAGGGTAAGTGTAGGGTAAGAATGGTCATGCAGTTGGACTCAAATGTAGGTTCATTTTATTGAATGTATGTAGCCTACTGTAGCCTACTGTAGGCTACTGTAGGACTTCGATGATACTAGCTTTGACAGCCCATTCTCAGACAGATTGTAATCTAATTATGTCCTTACAATGGGAACACAGTTTAAATACTCTGACTGGAGATGGCGTTACTATCCCCCACCCGAATTCAGTGCAGGACTGGGAGGATAACATGACGACGTGGGCCCAACATAACTTACAGCGAGATTTGCGCGTATTTCGTGGACTCCATAGCAACAGATGGGAAAGCAATGGACAATCTGAAAGTCCTAGGCTTCTTCTTCTTCTTCTTCTTCTTCTTTACAGTGCATGAAATGCCCTGTATTGTTATTCCTAGGCTTCTTCTTCTTCTTCTTCTTCTTCTTCTTCTTCTTCTTATTCTTGTTACCTTTTTCTGCGATTAATTCAGCCCGAACCGTTTAACGTAGAAACTTCATTCAAACTTTGTCGCGTAGGTCTTGTAAAGGACACTTATGCTATGTATTTTTCACTTTTCTAAACTTTATACTTTTTAAGATATTAAATAAAAACGAATCTAAATTTTCCCATTGACTTACATTGGGCCATTATGACATCATAATAGGGTCTTTAAACTGGCTTGCACCTGTGCTCCACTGACACCTGCGCCAAATCCAAGGAACCTCTTCTCTGTCCCTCTCAATTTAACTGTAGCTAGGAACATTAAGACACCTTCCATTCTCTACTTTTTTCTCTCTCCATCTCTCCATCTTTCTCTCTATCCCTCTCAGTCTACTTTCTCTCACACTCAATCTCTCTTCTTCACTCCATTTTTATCTCCTTTTTTCAATATTTTCACTCTCTTTTTCTCTTTCACTCTTGTTCACTCTTCTTTCCTTCTTCCACTCTTCTTTCCTTCTTTCACTTTTCTTTCCTTTCTTCACTCTCCTTTCTTCTTTCCTTCTTTCACTCTTCTTTCCTTTCTTCTTTCCTTCTTCAACTATGATTTCCTTCTTTCACTCTTCTTTCTTTTCTTCTTCCACTCTTCTTTCCTTTCCTCACTCTTATTTCTTTTCTTCTTTCCTTCTTTCACTCTTCTTTCCTTCTTCCTCTCTTCTCTCCTTTCTTCACTCTTCTTTCCTTCTTCCACTCTTCTTTCCTTTCTTCTTTCCTTCTTTCACTCTTCTTTCTTTTCTTCTTCCTTTCCTAACTTTTGCATTTCATGCACTGGTATTTCCTTCAGGAAATGCATTTTCTAGTTTTATTTTAATCTTTGTAGCATTTTGTGAACGGGCAACCTGCTCCTGGGTATCCCAAGGTATGTGTGGTGTAGTGAAGCTTCAGAATAATGACAAGCAGGATGATATTTACACTCTTTACTGAGAACTGTCAGCAGCATGAAAGTATGTGAATGGTAGCATTGAGGTTCACTCTTCTTCTGCTCTATGTACGTAAATTAGCTAGGATTGATTGCGGAATTATTGCGGTAGCACAATATAGAACAGTATAACAGAACACAACAGTATGCATAAGGCACAACCTGAGAGCAATAACCGGTGATTTGATACAAAGCCATATCATTACATAAGGATCATAATTTTAGATGTATTAATGTCCAATATGGAATAGAAAAGATTATTGCTTTGCAGCATTTGCAGCACCATTATTTTAGTTTTTATAAATAAAAAAAGAAAACATAACATGGTACCACTTTACAATAAGACTCCATTATAAATGGTTTATAAATGGTTTATAAATGGTTTATAAACAGGTTATTAACTAGGTTGTAAACCCTTTGTAAATCATTAATAAGCCCTTAAAATGCGTTATAAACACAGTTTTTATTTGTCGATGCGGGCTCACTATTTGGGAAGATCCCCATCTTGGCAACCCACTGTCTATCCTATAACTTGCTCTACTAGCCCAATTGCACACTCCCTGCCATTCTTGTATCTGTTACTAGAGATTAAACCCCAGAAGGGGGGGTCTCACAACGTACCCCCCCCCCCCCCCAAAAAAAAAAAAAAACAACTTTACAATAAAGCTCCATTTTGCCAGTTATAAATGTTTGTAACTGATTACTAGATGATGATGTGTTTCACACTTTACAATAAGGCTCCGTTTTGCCAGTTATAAATGTATAAATGTATAAATGTAACTGATTAAGAAAGTGTGATTTGTTGTGTAATGAGTAGTAAGCAGTAGCTTGATCTTGGATGGATGGATAATTTATTAATCCAGCCGGAAATCCCCCCCCCCCCCCATATAGGCATGATATAAAACTCAAGCTCCCTATTTGCCGTGGGCGCGCTGGTCTGTGACCTTCTGACCTATGGCGTCACATCACTAGCTAACAAAGAAAGCACAATTAAATATTTTTTTTGTTCTATATCAGCTCTGGAAAACCAGATATGACCATAGTGTGCATCCCATGTAATTCAAATTTAAATTGAAAAAAAAAATGGATGTTGTGTCTGGATGCTACTGGATGCCCTAAAATTTCCCTCTGGATTAATAAAGTATCCATCCATCTAAAATCAAGTTACTGCCTACTTCTCATTACACAACAAATCACCCTCTATTAATCAGTTACTAACATTTATAACTGGCAAAACGGAGCCTTATTTTAAAGTGTGAAACACATCATCATCTAGTTATCAGTTACAAACATTTGTAACTGGCAAAATGGAGCTTTATTGTAAAGTTTTTTTGGGGGGGGGGCACGTTGTGGGACCCCCGTCATGGGGTTTAATCTCTAGTAACAGATACAAGAACGGCAGGGAGTGTGCAATTGGGCTAGTAGAGCAAGTTATAGGATAGACAGTGGGTTGCCAAGATGTGGATCTTCCAAAATAGTGAGCCTGCATCGATGTATAAAAACTGTGTTTATAACTCATTTTTAAGGGCTTATTAACACTCTAAGGTCAGCTGCCTTTTAGACTTTTCTAAGTTGTCTGACATGCCTTGATGTTTTTGTACATTTCCCTAAACTAAAAACATTGATGCACAAATGGAACATATGATTATATTGTAGAAGACATCAGCAATAATAACATGTGAGTAAAAGGAATGTAGTAATTCATTTTTTATTTTTAAATCTAATGTAAACATACCCTTAGAAAAACCTAATTTTAGAGGTGCTCAGATTTAGTAAAAAAACACATTGTGCAAATTTATTCACAAGGCTTTTTATTTCTGAACCTTGAAAACATATGTGTTAGCTATGTATATGTTAGTTTAGCATTTAGAAAGTGTGTGTGGTTTCTCTTCTATAAATTTATAATTTCAGAGTGACCTTTCCCTGCCCAAGAATTCTTTCCCTGCCCAATGAATATTGATGAGTTAGATTTGACAGGCCGGTGATTGCTCCTCCCCCCTGTCACTGTCACCTGTCAAAGAGGATGGCCAATAGATAACAACCCTGAAATGTCTCTCAGTTTTGAAAGTGCATAATTAGTTAGTGGATATAACTAAGTCAGTAAACAAGTAAGTGGATATATATTAGAAAAAAAGTGCATAATTAGCAAATGCATGCAAGTAAGTGGATATAACTAAGTAAGTAAGTGGATATAACAAGAATCAGAATCAGAATCAGTAACAGATTTATTGTCATGCAGGTTTACACCAAGAAATTGCTCTGGTGTATGGGTACAGTAAACATATAAACAAACCCAACACAATAAGTACTACACATAACATAAGAAATAGAAACACACTAAGTACTACACATAACATAAGTACTACAGATAGACCACAGTATGAATACAGATATATAAAAAGAGAGTATATAAAAAAGTTAACTAAGCAAGTAAGTGAATATATATAAAAAAAGAGTGTATATAAAAAAATCCACTAAACGAAGAGGGGATGTGGACATCTCGGACCATGGAGCTGCCGATGAATCAGCACAAACGAACACACAGATGAAGCATTTCACCAACCAGGGACATGTCACCTGTGTGTCGGTTTGCCTGTTGCATGTTGCTAAACTAAGCAAGTAAGTGGATATACTGTACAAAAGAAGTATAATCATATCCCCCAAGCATGCCAAGCCTCAAAACAATTCCTCTCTGGGATAAGGCAAAGGTGGATACGACACGCTTTGCACTTCCAGAGGGTTTTTGTTTGCTTTCCCCTATACTTTCTGCAAAATGCACATGTCTTGCGATTATCGCGAGTAGCAACCTCACAAACTGGCATACAAACATTGCTGGCATTCATTATAGAGTCTGTTTGTGGCTGAGTTTTTAATGGAACGCCAAACAGCTGAGCAGTGAGCTCCTCAATGAAACGCTTGTGGGACAAGCTGTCCTTGTTCAAGCTTTGCCTGAGTTCTCTGTGTAGAATGTATGCATTTGTTGCGGCTATGTCTATGAAGTGATACAAGAGCTTCTTGTACCACTTCATAGTTCTGTGTTGTGCAGTGTAATATTGTATTAACTGGTCAGAGAGATCCACACCTCCCATGAACCTGTTATATTCTGTCACAGGTGAAGGGCATGGAACAGCCAGAGAAGACCAGACACCCTGCTTGGACTTCACTCTTCTCTTAGCTAAGTCCCCAGTGTAGGCTGTGTGGATGGTGGAACAGACAGACACCTCTCGTGTATCCATCCACTTCACAAACACCAGAGGACCTTGCCTTATCCAGCGTATTGTTCCTCTGGGGGACTTCTTGTTCAGTGCATTGATAGCACTACGTGGGCACTCCTTTCGAAAGTCTCGGTATGTGCCACACGCGCCAAACTTAGCAGCAAACAAGTCCTTTAGAAGCATTGGGCTCGTATAGAAATTGTCCATATACACATGATATCCAGACCCCAAGTACTGTTTGTCAATTAGTGACATGACACTGTCATACGAGAGGCCTTGGCCAGTGGGGAAATGGTTCTTTCCGGTGTATACGGAAAAGTCCAAAGTGAAACCATTGCTGGAGTCAGCAAGCACAAACAATTTAAAACCCCACTTGGTCAGTTTGTCCTTCATGTACTGACGCAAGAAGTGTCCTTTGGAAGGCACCATGCGCTCATCCACAGCAATGTTCCTGCGAGGCTGATAGAATGCTTTACAGGCATCCTTGATAGTGTTCATGAGGGGTTTGAGCCGGAACAGTTTGTCGTGTTCTGAGGTCCCCCTCTTGGCATCGTTCACGCTGTCCTCATCTGGGTCGCTCATGTGCACATTCCAGGATATTGTGCGGTACCTGTCTCTTGGCATCACCTCTGCTGGGAATGGGACAGTGAAGATGTGGCCTTTCCTCCAGTATTCTCGTACATCATTCAGCTTGACCATGCCCATGAGGAATATCAGTCCAATGTATCTGTAGAATTCCCCCACACCTACATCCACCCATGTATACTTCACTCCTCTGGCTATGGACCTAGCAGCCTGCTTGTTGGTGTGTTTGCAGAGAGTTTCCACGGCATCACGTGAAAAAAACAATTTGAACAGGTCCAGAGGACTGAAGTTGTCCGCTGCATTCAGCTGCACACCAGGCTCCCTTGCAGGAAGAAATCGCAGTGTTGCTGGAGCAACATCAATGTCCTTTTCTGACTCCCATGTCAACGGCTCCTGCTGGGGCAGACACTGTGACAATGGCTTTGTCTTCTTTTTGGGCAGAGGTCGTGCTCTTTTGCGGGGTGATGTAGGTGCTATGTTCTCCTCGTTGTTTTCCACGTTGTTCTCCACGTTTCTGTAATAGAGTAAATAAAAACAATGATCAGTTGCTTGTTCAGGGATTTTTGCAACATAGAATCCCAGAGCTGCAATTCACACTTTACAGCAGTTTCGGCCATTCACATCTGGCCTGGCCGGTTTCGATTCACACCTATCAGACGTGTTTGAATAGCCTACACTAATGACTAACCCAAGGGGAACAACATACTTTTAGCGTTAGTATTTGTACTTATTTTGGTGCAGACAACAAAACTGCAAACATCGACGTATATAGCGAGATAAAGTTATGTATATGATTCATAATCGCCATATAGACGGTAGTCGCCTGGTTTACTCCTCTTTGCGCACACAATAAACCCCAAACATCGACAACAAAATGTCGGCGTACGTAGCAACATAAAGTTATTTACCTATATTATTCAAAACCGCTATACATACGGTAGTTACGTGTTTTATTTATTTTAGGATAGACAACAAACTGCAAACATCGACGACTGTAGCGACATAAAGTTATGTATGATTCAAATCGCCATATAGACGGTAGTCGCCTGGTTTACTCAGCTTTGCGCACACAACAAACTCCAAACAATATAAAGTAATTTATATTATTCAAATTCGCCATACAGTCGTAGCGTGTTCTACTAATTTTTGCACACACAACAAACTAGACGCCAACGGCATAATAAGCATACTATGCCATGAGTTTTACTCCCTATAAGTAAATCAACAACATGCAAGAGCCAGTCAAGTGAATATAAATTACTTACTCATCAGGAATATCCTGAACGGGGTCAAGACGAAGCACGAAGTGGTTATGTTCGTCCTCACTGTCTTCACTACTTTCATCGGATTCGTGGTTGTCCTCCTCGCTTTCCAGGTCAAGTTCCTCCTGAATTTGTTGTAGAGCATCAGCAGCAGAGATGGGAAGCGGCATGTTGTCTCGTTCTCAGTCGAAATGTAAACAAACATACGACCATGTGGACTGGCTTATATGGGTGAAAAGGGCGATTACTGAGTGCTCCTCGCCACGGCATGACCCAATAGCGTTCGCCGAATTACCATTTCTTACCATATGAATAGCCACCAAGTGCTAATGGGTGGCGCATTAGGAGCTGAATTCTGGCTCAGACAGTGAAATGTGCAAGTTTTCGTTCGATTCTCCTGACAAAGTGCCTATTTATTTTTTAGTTTTGAACTTTATATATTTTAAAAGAAAAGGGTTCAATGATTATGTGGGTGTTATTTGTATGTCTGTAGGTCAAAAACTCGCGGAGCTTTAAACATTTTTTGACAAAAAAAAAAAATATCCCTGACAAGGGATATCGATCTTAGACCGTTAATGACTTACAAAGTGTTTACAACCTAATTAACAACCTGTTTATAAACCATTTATAAACCATTTATAATGGAGTCTTATTGTAAAGTGGTACCAACATTTTAAATGTATATATCCATCTTTTTCTCACAAAAATATACCGAGATAAATATGTGATTAATCATGATTAATCCACAGAAACCTGTGATAAATGTATTTAAAGTTTTTAATTGTTTCACAGCCCTAATATAAATCCAATAGTAGAGTATCTCAAATCACAATTAAATTGCCAGCTTGCACATTGACTACTGTTGTTTTTCATATCAGCATTCTTTACACACACATAGGTAAGGTACATACAGTTGGCAGTTGCTAGCTTGTGATGAACGCGTGTTAATATGTGTGAATATGCACTCAAGAATATGAACTCTGTGTCATACGAAGTTGCACAGGCACCCTACCTTTTCCCATTATAATTTAAAGAGTTAAATCGAGGAGACTATAACATCAGCTAGATAACTAGCTATCATTTCATGCAAATTGAACTATTCCTTTTAAATCGTTTAGGGGTTATTAAGTGCTAGCTAATTGGCTAACCATAGCAACCAGGAAACACAACTTTAGCTGCAATTTAAGTTTAATTTCTCAAAATCAGCTCACCAATAAAAAGCAGTCTTGGGTTTAAAGTGATCACATCCACTTGTGTGATATTAAATGGCTTCACAAAGACATTCAACAATCCTAAGCGAAATAATGGGAAATCAACAGAGCTGCCGCTGTACTTCCAAAACCAAATGTATTCTTGAGGTTCCAAACATATTCAAAGCAATTTGGCTTTGAATGTGAGAAGTCGATCGAGTTGTCTTCTGTCCCGTCGTTTGAAGCATACCTTTTAGCTCCGGCATAAGTCTCCCATTATTGATCACTTCACGTTTTGATTGACAGTTCAGTTTTGAGAAATGTTTTAGACTAGCTATAGAATCTTCCATTTTCGCAGGCAGGGTTAAATATAAGTGTAGAAGAGGAGCAATGGCAGAACAAGCATAAGCCCCACCGGTGGGCTCTCGCACGCCCCCCTCATTGAGGCAGAGGTACTGTGTGCCTCCTCTCCGTGTTTTCACTGCTATGAGCAAATCCAAATAGGTTCTACGCATGCGCTCAACCCAGTTTGTGGAGGATTGCGCAATCTGAGATGAGGCACAGCTCGTCACTGCCTTACCGTCTCGCTGTCTCCTGTCTGTTTGAACAGGATATGCTCAAATTCAGCGATTTTGATTATAAAAATGCTCTAAATGATTGGAATCATGCAGAAATTACATTTATCAATAGAGAAATATTAATATTTATTTTATTTTATCGTTATTTGTTTTTTGCTTTTCATGATGAGAGGTGAGGCTCTGCCTCCCCTGACCGCACATCCCTGCATAGCCCCCATCGCTAGTTACCATTGAAATCAGAAACCCAGTCCATGCTTTTGTCCATGCTTAATGTCTGTTGCATTTGGAAAGTTAGCTGTCTTGCAGAACTGCTGGTATATTATATGGTTAGCAGACTAACAAGTTAACTAGCCAACAGTCTTGCTGACCCAGACAAGAATTAAGTTAGTCTGGAGACAACTGTGCAAGAAATTGGTCTAAATGTTGGTGGGATCGATTAGAATGTGCAATGAAATTAACAGTTCAGGTTAAAATAAACGCAAAATTAATGTGATTTGTGTTCTTATCAAGTTGTAGGTGGGGCTTAGGATAAAAGCAAGCCTTGTTCCAGTCAACTGTCAACATCATTTTAGTTCCACTGTTTCAGGTTGTCTCCAGAGAGTATACTGGAGTGCTAAAGTCACTTCTGGCCCCATGAGACAAGCTAACAAGCTATCAGACACAGCTAGCTTTAACCCTACAACCTGAGTGAAGACCCTATTTCCTTATGCATGGAACCACTAACATTAACCTTATGCTGATGTCATATATATTAATATATGTCATGTTCATTTAAACAGTAATTTCCTCTTGCTAATGGTAGCTCACCTGCCTGTCTACAGCTTGGTGGGGAATACCATGAGCATCCAGGCTCTTCCCGTCGGAGAGAGGCTACACGCCTGCTGACAGAGAGACAATGGAAGAAACAACACCACCATCACCACGGCCACCATCACCATGGCCACTCCCATGGTCACCGTGGACACAGCCGCAGCCACCATGGCCGGCATCACAGTCGCCACCCAGCCCCAGAGGACGATGCCGGGAAAACCCACAAATCGGAACAGGACCACATGTCCTTGCTGAAGAAGCGGCGGTCCTATTCTAAGTGTAGAGGTGAGAGGTCAAAGGTTGAATCAGCTGTTGAATACAGTGAGGTAGAGGGTGGTCCAGGGAAAGGAGTCAACAGTAACCAGTTCAGAAAGAGAGTAGGGCACAGCAATCCATTATCACCCCTCGCTGTGTTAACACCTGTGTTGATTTCTGAAATTTCGGGGGCACACTTTAAGCATTTACTGACTACCATGCTTTGTTGGGTAGTACAACTAGTATGTAATACAATTTTACTTGAGGTGGGTAAAACTAATATATATGTATCGATATTTCAGACAACAAGGTTTTTAAAATCTTAATATATTTATATATATAATTGTATTTGTTTTCCATCTCTTGTTAGGCAACTAGGATAATTGTCAATCTTCTGTTGTCAATAATGATGATTGTTGGATTATGATGATGACACCCTTATTGTTTGCTATCAGTGAACCTGAATCCAACGGAAAACATCACCACTATCTTCATTGTAGCCAACCACAAACTGAAAAAAGATCTTCATAGTTGTTGTGCTGCAATACTGTAATAACATTGTAGATGTGTCATTATAAAGACAGCACAGATACCAATGTCTATGAGGAGCCAGAATGATGTATCTAGCTGATGATGTATTTTCTGCAGGTTTGTTTTCCCAAAGTACCCTTATCTAATCTCAGAGTCATCTCAACTTCAATGAAACGTGTAGTCTATTAAAAGTTGACTGAATTGGGCTTTTTGGACGTAACTGGTGTTGAACGATACTGATAAGATGATTACCAAGAGGAACAGCCTCCTCCATGTGTTCTTGTTTCAGACAGCCAACTCCATGTGTTCTTGTTTCAGACAGCCTCCTCCATGTGTTCTTGTTTCAGACAGCCTCCTCCATGTGTTCTTGTTTCAGACAGCCTCCTCCATGTGTTTTTGTTTCAGACAGCCTCCTCCATGTGTTCTTGTTTCAGACAGCCTCCTCCATGTGTTCTTGTTTCAGACAGCCTCCTCCATGTGTTCTTGTTTCAGACAGCCTCCTCCATGTGTTCTTGTTTCAGACAGCCTCCTCCATGTGTTCTTTTTTCAGACAGCCTCCTCAATGTGTTCTTGTTTCAGACAGCCTCCTCCATGTGTTCTTGTTTCAGACAGCCTCCTCCATGTGTTCTTGTTTCAGACAGCCTCCTCCATGTGTTCTTGTTTCAGACTGTGCGGCACGAGTACAGAAATTCCTGGTCTCCAAGTTGGGTGAGGACTGGATCTTCCTGGTGCTGCTTGGCGTTACCATGGCTCTAGTCAGCTGGAGTATGGACTATGCTAGTGCTAAGAGTCTACAAGGTAGAGATTTACAAGCAGTCCTTCTGTGCTGCTCTATCCTCCATGACAGTACAAAAAGTCATGTAAACTCTCTGCTTCGTTCCTTGTTTTTCTAACTTTTTCTGGTCTTCTAGCCATTTCCATCAGACTTTATTTTTTTTGTATTTGTTATTTGTTCCCTTTTTTCCTTTTCTTCTCTCTCTCTATTGCTCTCTCTCCCTCTCTCTCTCTCACTCTGTATTCCCTTACCATCAGCCTACAAGTGGATCCACGCAGAGCTGCGGGGTAATATTCCGCTACAGTATCTGGCTTGGGTCTCGTATCCCATGATCCTCATCATGTTCGCCTCTTTCTTCTGCCACCTGGTGGCACCCCAGGCTATCGGTGGGTAACATGCCCTTTGTCCAATTATGCTAGTCCCCTGTGGGTATTTGCCATGTGCTCATCCATGGGTATTTCCCAAGCGCTTCTGACTAACGCTTTTGATACCCTTACATTGAACTATGACCCTTGATGCTTCCTTTTAGAGGCTACCGGCACAAGTCTAAGACTGCCTTTTACAATATGTTTATTTCTTGGTGTTTGTAACAAGAAATATAAACACAACATACATACTACTTAGAAATTATTTTAGCTGAACATCACAAAAATATACATGTTTTTGGAACCAAAAATATAAAAAATATTGAGCATCATCAAATTGCCTCAATCTCACCTCTAACCCCATTTGGTTCCATGTTGCCCATGGTTTATCTGAATGCTGTGGTTCTGTATGTATTTATAACTAATGAGTGAATCTGGTGTGCCAGGTTCTGGTATCCCCGAGCTGAAGACCATCCTGAGAGGTGTGATCCTGAAGGAGTATCTGACACTCAGGGCATTCGCTGCAAAGGTTGTGGGCTTGACGGCCGGGTTGGGCAGTGGCATGCCTGTGGGCAAAGAGGTGGGTGTGCTCTCTCATATTACCGTCTTCTTGACCTAGTTCCATCTCCTCTCGTCTGCTTGTTATTCACCCTCTGCATCTCTGTCACAGTGCTGTCAAAGTGGTTTATCCTTTTTCTTCTTTGGTTCTCTGTTAAAAACAGGGTCCTTTTGTTCACATATCCAGCATCTGTGCCGCTACGCTCAGCAATGTCATGTCCCGCTTCTCAGGGGTCAACCAGGTAAGTAGAAGAATGTGCTGAAAACAGTTTGTTCTTTTGGCTCACGAAGACCAAGTGTTTGCTATGGTAAATGTTTTCCCTGCCATTTCTCTCTCTCTCTTTCTCTCTCTCTCTCATGAACTCTCCCATGTGTCAGTAGAGCCCCTACTGTTATACTGACATCCTGACCGTGGGATGTGCTGTTGGGGTGGGATGCTGTTTTGGGACCCCTCTTGGAGGTGAGCTGTCTACAGCTACAGTTCACAATTTAAGCAAAGGAGATTTGGCATTGACTCTGTAATTCTGTAACTCTGTAATTACAGATGATTTTTAAGACACAAACAAAAGCATGACGAAGAGTACATACTGTATGTTTACCCATTAAAATATATATTATAATAAGTCAAATAATGGCGTGTTTCTGAGCTGTCCTGTCTCTTCCTTGCCATTAGGGGTGCTGTTCAGTATAGAGGTCACCTCCACCTACTTTGCTGTAAGGAATTACTGGAGAGGGTACTTTGCAGCCACATTCAGTGCCTTCATATTCAGAGTGCTCTCTGTAGTTAACAAAGATACAGGTAAAGGTACCCGTCAGACTTCAGAGGATGTCACAATATCAGGGTAGTGTAGTGTGCTTTCACTAATGCAGATTTAGCATAAACACTGTCGGATGACCAGACACTACTGAGGTATCATGTTTCAAGTGTTGTAGTGGCTGTTATATTCACTTTGCACTGTACAATTAATGTCCATATGTTTTTATACATGATATATTGGATGTCTTAATTAACGTCTATTTCTTCATTTCAATACGCTTTGGATAGCCCATTTCACACATTCTTAAAACTGGCAGTAAATTATCTATGGGCCATCAAATACCTGTCAACAAGCCCTAACTCTAAATTACATGTTAGCGAACAGTACCTTATACCACCGTACCCTATTCATAAGTGTCAGCATGTACGTTGTGGACAATGAAATGAAATACAATAATAAAATAAAATATTATTGTAGCATTTTCATATTATTTTTAGTGTTTTTCCTGTTTTCCTTCTCACCTTATCTTCTTTGTCTCTTATAGTCACCATCACCGCTCTCTTTCGCACCAAATTCCGTATGGACTTCCCCTTCGACCTACAGGAGCTGCCGGCATTTGCCGTGATTGGGTGAGAGCGAGGGCCAGAGCGTGCCGTTCGTGGTGAGGGCCAGTGATGCCGCTGTGTTAACAGTGCTGGACTTCCTTTCTCCCTCCACCCCACCCAAGAGTTCCCTACTCAGCTCTCTGCATGCTCCAGTTTAACCTCCAACCTCCCAAATCCCCCCATAACCGCTGACATGACACCCCTCCCTTGTCTCTATCCAACCCCTTCTTTCATCTTCGCTCCATGAATTTCTTGTGTCTGAACCAATGTATCAGAACCCCACAATGAAGTCTGTTCCATAAACATTTCAACAACTATATTCAAAGGATATTGAGGAATACTTAGAGTTTTTGATCAGGTTTCAACATTATATGTTGTATTGAGTTTAGCATGTCAACAGAGTGTGAGAGTTATTTTCATCCTCCTGACATATAGCACACAAAAAGTCCAAAATAAATAATGGATAACTCCTACAGAATCAAAGGTTGTCATATGTCCTTGTGCTCTGCTCTCAGAAGCAGGGCTTCTGCTGTGGGATATCAGTAGCAGTGGTTCTAACTGCAGTAGTGGTTCTCAGATGTCTTTGTTTGCAAACGTTTTTGAAGTTATCATTTACCACAGCTTAACTCGAAAAACAAAGTTCATATGTAAAACTATTTTACAAAGTGCATTCATTCATGCAGCCAGAAAAAAACTAAAAGTTGTATTTTCATGTGTCAATAAATAATTGTAAATAATCTGGTTTTGGTACTTGTAGTACCAACCAATGCATGCTTGCTTAAGTAGGGTCTGGCTCCTCAGGCTGAGTTTAAGGGATGCTGGCCAGGCTTTGGGTGTGGAGTGATGAACAGGGAGATTCAAAATGGCTCTCTGCTCTTCTTGTCCTCAGCATCGCCTGTGGGTTCATGGGCGCCTTCTTCGTGTATTTCAATCGTCAGGTGGTGCTGTTCATGAGGAAGCCCAACACACTGACACGCTTCCTCACCAGACAGTAAGTCTAAGACACCCTGCTGAATTAAACGCAGTCATAGCACAGCCCACCTTTTTAAAAACAAAAACCCTGCTGTTTTAGTTCATGGTTTGATACCCATTGATAGCACAATATATTTTCATGTTCATACATACTGATGGACATGTATATCTGTATTGTTGTGCTATAAATTGCTTTGCATAAAATTGTCTGCTAAATGAGTAATTGTTGATACAAATTTGTTTTTGTTTGTGCCTAGCCGGCTGATATTCCCAGGAGTCGTCACACTACTGATCACCACCCTGACCTTCCCTCCCGGTTTTGGACAGTTTATGGCTGGAGAGGTTTGATGCCGTCTGTCTCTCTGTCTTTGTGTCTCCTGCCAGTGTGGTTGGCTTAACCTAGCGCTTCAGTCTAAGAAGAGGACCTAGGAGGCGATTTTAGGACAAAATGAAAGTCTCGACAGCAGCAGCACTCAGGCAAAATGGCCAGTTTGTTTCATGCCATTTCTTTCTGGCCAAACATCTTGAGAACTGTGTGCTTTCATTGGAGGTTGCAATATGCCACTGTCTGAATCACCTGGTCTGGTTCAATGACTGCTTTCATGCTGGAAAATTGTGCAAGACAGCATCGCTATAACAGAGATCAGAAAAACACAGCAATTGTGGCACTGGTAGGTAGCCTAAAATGATAATCAGGGCTGTCATTTCAAATTCTTAGACTTGATCTATAGTGTGGTACATTTTATGCTTGTAAATATGATTACGATATAATGTGACACTTGACATATTTAGGTAATTCAAGAATCGTGGTGACTTCTTATGGATTTCAGTTACAGGCACAAATCTCTTGAGCACAGCTGGTGTCAATTACACGTGACAATTTGAAATATTTCGAGTGCATCATAAGTCATCTCACATAGGAAAGGCAATGAGGTAGCACAAAATCATGATTTTTTGTATTTGTTTTAATTTATATTTTTTATATGAGCAGAGTTCCAAGTCTTGTTTGCTTCCTGTGATGTTAATAAAAATAATAATAATAATGGATTTTATTTTATATAGCACACTTTAAAATACAAAGAGGTCTCAAGGTGCTTAACATGGTATAGATGCTGTTTTACAAATAATCAGAAACCACTAATTGTGTAGTAGTTTAATTGTGTAGTAATTTAATTGTGTAGTTGTTTAATTGTGTATGTGGTCCCTTCTGTAGTTGATGCCCAGGGAGGCCATCAACTCTCTGTTTGATAACTTCACCTGGACTAAGGTGTGGGGGAACCCGCTTCCACCGGGCTTGGGGCGATCTGCTGCCTGGTTCCACCCCGACGTCAGCGTGTTTGTCACCCTGTTTCTCTTTTTTGTTATGAAGGTACTACATTCACCCGAGGCGCACACACCCACACACACAGTCCACATACACTCAACACACACACTTGCAGGCGCACACAAATTCATAGAAACAGAATTACTGTGCATACTGCGTATACCACACATATTGTACAGGCACACACATTCATAATGTGTACACACATACACACACACACCAGAGTGTGACTGAAGACTTTTTTCTTTCTGATATAGTTCTGGATGTCTGCAGTCTCTACCACGATGCCCATCCCCTCAGGAGCCTTCATGCCTGTCTTTGTCCTGGGTATTCCATTCTATTCTATTCTATTCTATTTGTATTACTTCCAAAGTCCCTTTCTCAATACATGCAACTGTATAAATATCATTGCGATGCTCATTGTATGGATTAAAAAGATTACAGCAGTGAACCTGCTTAATATTAGTTCCACAAAAAACTAAATTGGAGGGAGACAAATTATAGGGAACGTGCCAACCACCACTTATCACACTTCTTAAGACTCCATGAATAAATGTATGATGGCTCATTTAGGAACCATATGTGCAGCCTACAATAGACACATGGGTTGGCTGAGTCATCGAGAGTGAACACTGGAGTGCCTTAATGTATCCTGGGTAACCTTTTTTGTTGACACAGGGGCAGCATTTGGCCGGCTGGTGGGAGAGATCATGGCCGCCCTCTTCCCTCACGGCATCCTGTTTGACGGTATCCTGTATCGCATCATCCCTGGAGGGTATGCTGTGATTGGTCAGTCTTCCCTTTCCTCTCCTCCTGCTTCTCTCTCTGCATATGTGGTACATTTTTCTGTTTTAAAACTTTATACCCCCATCTCAAGCTTAATGTATTCCTTATTTCATAAAGAATGGAGAGGGTGCACAGAGATAACATCGCTAGTGCTGTCCTTGCTAGGCATTTCAGGACCTTGCCCAGTTACCGAGCCAAACTCACTTTACTCGCTCACATAAATCAAAATGGTTCGGCTTGTGAATCTTGTGTGATCCCATTACCTAAATAGCCTTATCTCCTCTCCCACCTTTCCTCTCTCCTCGTCCTCCTCCTTCTCCATCACATCCATTCCTGACACTGCAATATCTTGGGAAGGTCCCCTATGTAAATGGCGTTTTCAAATGTTTACTGACTATGTCCACCTTAATTACGTCTACTAATTATGTTTACCTTCACCCGCGTTTCATTTACTCACTGTATTCTGACTCCTCCTCTCTCCTCTCTCTCCTCGCTCTGACCTTTTGTCGACTTCATCTTTGCTATTTACATGCCTGTCTCACCTCCTCACCCCCACCCCCACCCCCAGGTGCTGCAGCGTTGACGGGGGCTGTCACACACACGGTCTCCACAGCGGTGATCTGCTTCGAGCTGACAGGCCAGATCTCACACATCCTACCCATGATGGTGGCGGTGATTCTGGCCAACATGGTAGCCCAGGGCCTGCAGCCGTCCCTCTACGACTCCATCATCCAGGTGAAGAAGCTGCCCTACCTGCCTGAGCTGGGCTTTGGCCACATCAGGTGACTATCAAGTACATCCAGTACGCAAGAACTCAAGAGCAAAGTACATTGTATTAGTTTCCAGTTTTGTGAATACACATTAACACACAAATACATGCATAGACACATGCAGACATGTGCATAGTGTTTGCTCTTTCTCTCGTATGCCCTCTCTTTCTCACACACGCTTGCAAGCATGCTTTTTCAGTCCCTACAGGTTTTTGCTTCGCACAAGGTTTCCCGCAAGGCTATGTTATTACGACAATATTTTCTCAAGAATTTCTGTATGGTTTGCGATTGCTTTTTAGCACCAAAATGTTATTATCATAATCACTGCCGTTTTAACCACACTTTTTCCACAATAATTACAGCAAAACCTTGCAAGATCCTGTTGGGAATGCTTTTTGACTAAAGCTTTAACTTTGTTTGCAGGTCTTGGTGACAGGCATAGATAAAAATAGCCAGACAAAAAGAGCTTTTTACAAATTTACTATACACGGGCACATGAACACACAGACTGTAATCCCACTTTCAACACAACATAATTGTTTCAAATTTAGTAAACTAAACACACTATGGCACTAACACACACACACACATGCACACAAACACACACACACACACATGCACACAAACACACACACACACTGCACTGTACACTAGTATAGACATGAACACTACATACATAAAACTATGTACAGTATGTTCCAAACTTTTTTCGAGGACCAGATAGCTTAGAGTCTGACCAGAGCTATGGCAACTTGGTGCCAAGCCGTTAAAGGCAAAAGCAGTAATCAGCAGTCCATCATGCCTTCAGTGGGGTGATGACAGCTTTCTGAACTCACTGTCTCCTCTCTCCACCCACCTCCCCTCAGTCAGTATAACATCTTTGTTGAGGACATCATGGTACAGAAGGTGAAGTTCATCTGCTCCCAGACAACGTGTCGAGAGCTGCTCTATCTCCTAGACTCCATATCCCTCAAAACCATCCCTCTGGTGGATTCCAAAGGTACCTTTGATCTGACCGTTCTCCTGACTGCATGAAAGCACCGCTGGCCATATAGTACATGTACATGTACTGGGGGCGGCAGTGGTACAGGAGGTAGGGGAGTGGTTTAGTTATCGGAAGGTTGGAAGGTTGCTAGTTCAATTCCCCACTCCTCCTTACCAAGTGTGTAAGTGTCCTTGAGCAAGACACTGAAACCCTAACTGCTCCTGATGTATAAATGCAATTTCCTTGTAAGTCGCTTTGGATAAAAGCGTCTGCTAAATGAAAATGTACTGATACAGCCCCATTAGTCCAGAGGCCTGTATCTTTAATGTCCAACTCATCTGTCTCACGATTGGCCTCTAAGGCTGTCACTTTTCCTCTCTCCGCCAGAATCCATGATTCTATTGGGCTCCGTTGACCGATCAGAGTTGCTGGCTCTTTGTGATTGGTGGCTGTCAGCCGAGCGCCGAATCATGATGCAGACCCAGGGTCTGCAGCAGCAGGAGTCCTGTGTCAGGGCTAGTTGGGAGTCCTTCGCCTACGTGGACGAGGAGGCCGATGACAATGGAGACAAAGTCAGTCTAACTACGTTTATGTTAGCAGACATTTACCCAAAGTGACTAACAGTACAGCACAGACATACATTTTCATCAGTATGGGTGTTCCCTGGGTATCAACTCCATGTTTTTGGTGTTGTTAGCACTTTAACATACCAGTTGAGCCCCAGAAATACTAATTTACTATGAGAAGTTTTACATAACTGTATGCTATCTCCATTTTTCAGGACATGCTGATTAACAATGGAGTTGAAGCAGAATTTATGATGATATTGAATGTTGATAACATGCATTTTTAAAAACTGTACAATATCCCAAATGTTATGATGAGGGAGCTGTGGTGCAAGTGGTAGCCTCAAATCTGACCTGCGGCCATTTGTCAACCCCAGTCCCTTTCACTTAATCCCTGTCTCTCTTCACTGTTCTGTCTACATAAAGACAAAAAACTTAATAAAAGAAAGCTTAATGATGCCTGTACACACTTTTTGCTAACATGTGATTTCATGAGCTTACTTTCCCTGTTGTAAATAGGTTCTCATTGTTCCTTTTTGCATTTGTTTTTTAACCAACACAAAATGTGAATCATACAAAAAGATATCTAACAGTAAAGTATGAAGCATACTCAAATATAATCCTTTAATGCCGTTTAGAATACTCAGATCCAGGAAGAGCGAAATGGCCCCTTGCCTTCTCCTAAACCATCAGAACCAGCCACCAATCATACGGCTCCTGGTGAGTACCAATCCTACCAATCACATAGCTCCTGGGGTGATTACTGCTGTTATCTCCCGCTATCAGAAAGCTCCTGGTGTATTATCCAACAAAGTGTCCCAATCAGATCGGTTCTAGTGGGTATCACCTGCAGATTGCCAAAGTTGTTTGATTTCCACCATCTTGAAAAGAGAGAGATTACATGACATTTCTCAGTTTCACCTTTCCAATTTTCCAATCCTTCTTTTCAGCCACGTTATTCTCATTTCATCCTTTTTATTAATTTATTTTTATTTGTATTTACTCTCTCTTTGTCACTACCATTTCTCCCTTCTTCATCCCCTCTTTTTTCCCATCCTCCAGTCCTTTCTCTTCACCTCTTCTCTTCCCTTTGTCTGATTATCTGTCTTTGCTAGATAAAGGCCCTCTGCAGTCTGTGAGGCGAACTCTGAGGAACATGTTTTCATCCTCCTCAGACAGACAAACAGAAGGTCAGACACAGGTACATTGTGTGGGTGTGTGCATGTGTGCATAAATGTGTGTGTGTGTGTGTGTGTGCGCGCACTTGTGTACATGCGTACATGTGTACTTTAGTGTTTTTTCTGTGTGTGTGTGTGTGGGGGGGGGGGGGGGGGGGTGGAGTTGTGTGTGGGTGGGTGATTATTTATCCACCAAAAAATATGATTGCTAGGGGGAATAATTTACAAAATGATTAATGGCTTTCATGAAATAAATTCCAATATACTGCTACTGGATTTGACAGCCAGGTTTGGATGATAACAGAAACAGGAAAACAAAAGCCTAACCTGGGGGCTGACAGCAAGTTCATCAAAGATCACAACAAAGTTGCATAACACAGAACTTACCTGAAACTGACACTGTTCCTTGCACTGCTTTATTTGACGAAGGACTACCATTACAGACTATTTAATTTTAGAAATTACCCTGTTTTCATTTCCTTCTTCCTTTTTCAATATCTTTCTTTCATTCTTTCTTTCTTTATTCTTTCTTCATCTCATTCTTTCTTTCTCTGTCTCTCTCAGGACCTCTCCCCTCCACCCCTCACTGACACCATGACTCCAGAGGAGGTCTGTTTTTAGGTCACTCTCTCGTCCTGCCCTTTTGTACCAATTTATAAGATGCACCATATAATGTAATGCAACTGCATCTTTATTTTACCTATCATATTGTACATTAAACATAGACATGTTCTAATGAAAAAGTAATTCTGGTGGTGAACAATACTGTTTTGACTGTAATGAATGTAAAGTTGTGAGTTGTTTTCAGGTCAACTGCCCTAAAATTGCCTTTTTAGGAAGCACTAGACAATTGTTTAGAATATACCTGTGAATATTTTATCAGATCATTTTGTGGTGTTTATTTTTAATTTATAAATGATCATATACAGTATATTTCGTCTGTGTTGTGATAGTCTCTATATAAACTCTTATAGGCTATATTAGAGGTAGTTCAGATAAGTAATCACACAGTCAAAAGTCATGCTGGTAGCCTTTGGTGATTAAGTGTATTGACAGAGAAACACACTCAGTAGTCAGCTCTCCCACCAGGTAGACGGTCTACTTAAGCACAATGACACGAGTGAAAGTAAGGTTGGTAAACCTAAATCACCTAACTGTTGTAAGACTAAGACAGTGAAGGCAAAACAAAGTGTCACTTGTGTAAGGGATGTCTTTCTGTTAAACTGATATATTCACAGATTATCGTAACAGTATCCGTGTTCTAGTAGACAAGCCATAGTACCAGAACAAAATGTTACTGCTGTGACATTGATATGTTTCGATCTGCCGCACTCCAATGCCTTTGCCACCACATAGTCCCCAACCTTCATGTCTATTCCAGGCTTGATGTGGTCACTAATCCACCGCTGTCGTTAACATGCACGGAGCGCCACTGTGGTATGCGTGTGTGTGTGTGCAATGTGTATTTACCACGGTTCACAGCGAGTTCATTTCTGATTGGCTGGCTCAGATCAAAGTGTGGGAAGAGGAGCAGATGGACCAGCCATTAGAGATCGATCAGATCCGCATCGACCCCTCGCCCTTCCAGCTGGTGGAGAGGACATCACTGCATAAGGTGTGGGAGCTCCACCTAGAGAATCACAATCAGGGGGTAGAGCTCTAGGGGGTCGACCCAGAGGCCTGTGAGCAACATGGGAGTAAACTACTGAGCAGGAAGTAGAAGCAGGCATAGGAAGTAGATCCTGCTTCCAGACCTATGCCATTTAGTGTTTTGTTCCAGAGAACATTTGGCTCACAACACTGACATGACATGGCATGGGATTTAGTGTTTTCATCCTTTTTGTTTGGAAGGAGGGAGGTTTTTCTTTTTGATTAAATATTGTATGTGTACTTAGGTGACACTGCAGAGGTCACCTGTCATGGTCAAGCTAGGAGCCAGAACAGGGATGTGTTCACAAGTTCACGCTCCAAAGTTGCCTAAAAGAGAAGTGGGCAGAAAGCATGTTTGGTGAGGTCTGTAGCCAGGATCCTAAAGGGCTTTGCAGGGACCACACAGGACAGACAGGACAGGAGTCAAGCGTTACCCCTGCATACACCCCATTTTGATTGGTAACCAAGGAAGACGGGATTGGTGAGGGTAGGTGGTGGGTTCCAAACAGGGGGGGCTCAGGTTACACTGTGCTTAGTCCAGTATCCAGAAGATTTCACTTCCCTTTATTAACTTTTGAACCATGACCTTAACCTTATGACATGTGATTACTCTGACAACTTTTACATATGATATGACAACTTCATGAGATTAACTTTCATTCTTATTTTTCACCGTAGACTCACACACTATTTTCCCTACTGGGGCTGAGTCATGCCTACGTGACAAGTATTGGAAAACTGGTCGGGGTTGTGGCACTCAAGGAGGTAAGTCGCTTACTCCATCTTTCTTCTCTATTCTGTTCCTCTACCCATGCTTTCTTACTTTCCCTGCATGTCTTTCCTGTTTTATTCTAAAAATATACCTTGGCCTTTGGTGGTGGTGGGGGGGTGGGGGTTCTTGATGGAAAGCATAAAGCCCAGCCTGTCTCTTGGAGAGATGCAGCCTTTACATGGACACTCACACATTTGCGCACAAACACACACACTTACACACACATACGTGCATTTGTGTACACAAACACACATGAGGGAGCGCACACAAACCCTTTCTCTCTCTCTCTCAAACCCAGACACACACACAGACACACACACACACACACACACACACACACACACACACACACACACACACACACACACACACACACACACACACACACACACACACACACCACACACACATACACACATACACACATACAGACACACACACACAAACTGAAGCCATGAGTCACATGCATTAGACAAGAACATGAAGTGGCAGGAGGTTCGCCTCTCGGTTGGAGGGGCTCCAGACAAACTCAGGGAGGCCTTATGTCTGCTCAGTAGTCCAGACATAACTGATGAATGCATCTTATATTAGCACAGCAAATTCATTTATCATATCAGGTGACATGTATCCCGTGATGTGTGATAAAATGTATTTTATATTGTATGTGCTCTTCATCTTTGCTGGATGATGTGTGCTATGCCATCAGTGGTCCTGGAGTGCAGTGATGGTTGACAGAAATGTGGGGATTTTAAATGTATTGTGACATAAAGTGTGTGGCTTATGATGTCTACATGAAACAGTCTGATTAGATTGGCAATCTTTTGGATTTATACATTAAGCAATGGTGAACTGGGGGCAGACATCAAACACTGTTGACTTTTGTTATTTGAGCTGCAGTATTCTGCCATGTGTCATCTGTTTGTAAACGGCCTCTTTGCAAGGCCCAAACTATGCCAGTCATTGCCATTGAATGTGACATGTTGACAACTATTGCTATTGCATGTGATGTCTGACGTGGATAGGAAGATGATTTATGGTTTTAGTTATCAGGTATTGCCAGGGGCATTACCAATTACTAAACAGTAAATAAACTGTAAATTAATCAAAGCCTAAAATGCTCAGGATATTTGACATGTGTTTTGTCTGTGACCTGCAGCTCCAGAAGGCCATCGAGGGGTCGACCCGCAGTGGTGTTAGACTACGTCCCCCTTTGGCCAGCTTCCGGGAGTCCAGACGCAAGTCAGCAAAGGCCCCCACTTCAACCTCCTCCGCCCCCTCTTCTCCCTCCTCCCCCACGTCCCCTACTTCCCCTATGTCCCCTACGACCCCATTCACCCCTGCTCTTACCCCCCATCCACCCCCTGCTCCCATACCTTCCCCAGCCCCAGCCGCACCTGCCCCAGCGAAGGAGATGGAGGTGTGGATCGAGGGGGTGTGGCGTGAGCCCCAGGTTGGGGTGGAGAGCAGCAGTAGCACCAGCAGCACCAGTGGCAGCAGCAGCAGCCTTAGCAGCACCCCGTCAGGGAGTAACCCCTCACTGGTGCCCCCCACACCTCCGTCACCCTCCACCATCCCCCTATCCAACCTGCGGCCTGTTCCCGAGGTGTTGCTGGAAGAGACAGATGAAGAGGAGCCTATCTAGCTCATCTGAAGGGGAGGGTGATGTCTTGTTTATTTTTTACTTTTGAAGTTTTTTTATGATGTTGGAAAAAGTTTGTTAAACAATCTTGCTTTCTCTATTCTCAGTTTTACTCTCGCCTGTTACTCTTTTGTGGTCGGATGAGTTTTAAGTCTTGAATCTTTTGTGGTGCTATTGGCTGAGTTCTCAATTGGATCATTCTAGATTTTGTACAATTTCAAGGAGCTCCTTAAATGCTAGAAACCTCAAGTCACATTTTATTTCCTATTGACAGTGTCAGTATGATCACAAATACCGTCACTCTAAGGCAAAAGTAATTAAATTATATTGGATGTATTGTTCAATATGAGGAAGCACAGTGCATGTTTGATGTACCTTATTTCATGCTGTAAATGATCTTAAATGAGATTATTGTAATACACCAACATAAATTAAAGTAAAACATAAATATCTCAAATAAAGCTGCACCCGGTATCACAGACAACTCCAGAGAAATTAAAACTCATCCTCAACATTGACATCATTCTTCCTCATTACTGTTGTGATGTATGTGAGTGAATGGGTCAGATGAGATCCTGATTCAAAAGTTGAAGGCTTTTTTATATGGTTGTCTGATATGTAGCATTTGAGTTGCATGGATTTTTTTTTAATCACTAGATCACTTCCCTTTCCCAGATCCAATGAAGATTATTATATTGCAAAAGTGCCTCTTCAAAGGCTTGGTAGCTATTACATTCACTGGATTGTCTTTCAACATGAACATGTATAATGGAATGGAAAGACCCTGCTTTAACATGACAGTTATTCTCCTGTGAGTGATATGGGCTTTCGTTTAATTCATCCTGAATTATGTATACGGATGAAGTGTTATGTCACTGTCAAGTTCAGTGAAGCATAAATGTCAAAGTGAAAAGTTTTCTAGCTCGTTTCTGTCCGGGTTGAAAATGGAGGTGAAAAAACGCCTTGGTAAATATAAACCCAGGATTGTTGTCCATTCCAACTCCACGCCCACTTAAGTTCCTGTCCCTGACACTGAAATTGAAATGGAAATCAGCTTCTTTTCTGACAATGACAAATCCTGTTTCTAGTGCATCAGTATGCCAAGGCCTGTTCTGTATGTCTGCAGGTGAATATCTCTTTCGTTTTCTCTTTCCTTCTCCTGCCAGAGGAAGTCTTTGAAATGGCCTGTCCTCTAAAGAAGCACCGCCACAGTCTAATTTATAGAACCCATGAATATGTAAACTATTATTTTATTTATTTTATAATTTTACCTCCACACATGATAACCTGTAGAATTAATAAAATAAACATGGCACACAATATGGTTTGTTTTAAAAGAATATGGGAAGAACTGAAGACACCGTGTTATTGGGTTAACTGTTCCCTTTAAACCCCATTAAGAGGAATATTTTTCAATGTCTTCTATCAGCTATCAGTCTTTGGCAGCTAAGTGCTTTTAACCTTGAGTAGAATCTTCAAAAGAATGATACAATCTTTGGACGACGCATGATAACCCTGTGGTTCTCATCAAGGCCAACTCCACTTACGGCCAACCATCCGAATATAGACGAATGTTACAGACGTTCAAATTGTAACCTCAGTATATGTACAGTAATACATTGTAAAAATTGTGTGCCTTTGGTCCTATTCAGCTGTGATGTCCTGTCCACCTGTGGCTTACTGGGGCTTTTTGGCTCTTAGAGGTAAAAGGCTATACGGCCATCTCAAAGATCATAGGCGCCCTCAGCTGGAAAAGGAGAGAAAAGGAGCCATGAAGTGTTTATTCAGACCTTACAAGGACATTTGCTCTTTCTGTGATCCTCCTCTCGCTCTCTCTCATACACACACACACTTTCTCACTATCTCTTTCTCCCTCTCTCTTTCTCTCTCAGGTTGATCCATATGTCTTTAAACTGGCAGGTTCTTCATCATCAGAAGAATCACTGCTTTCTTGATGTACCAAATGTCTCTCTGTGTGTTTTAAGAATGAAGGAGGATCTGTATGTGTTCGTTTTGGCGTCCTGTTTGTAGTCTTGTTTTCATCTCTTTTGGGGTCGATGGGATTCATAACAACTGCTAATATAACAGTTGTTACGTGTTTTGTTGCAGCTGATATTTTATAGATAAACATCTTTGGAATGGAGATATATGGAATTGCTTAAATTATTTTAGTTAAGTTAAACTATATTTAATATGTTATTTATAAATAAAGTTTTATGACAATAACAAAGGATTGTTTTTCTTTTCGGTCTGTCAGATTCTGGCCAATAAGTAGATGTGGACAATGTTCTATATATAAAAAATGCATTTTATACATTTGAGCATGGAATGTAGCAGCATACTGTACAGGTATTTGAATAAATATGGCCATAATAATACATGAAAAACTATTCTTCAGACATCAGTTTTTAGGGATTAGCAAATTATGAACCGGATTCATAAAGGAAATGTATATCCTTATACTGTACATGTCACTAATTGAGCTAAATTTACAGGTAATACAATTTTGTAGTAAATAACAAAAATCAAGTTTCATGAGCGGCTTCAGAGACTCATTAATGAAGACACAATCCCAGAGTCACATGGGTGGACCATTTATTTACAACACATAAAAATGCACATGTTCTGCATGACACGGGAGCTAGAGAGGTCTATGTCTGGCAAGTCTGACGGCTGAGCTGTGTCTTGATGTCTTTCCGTCTGCCAGTGGTTTAAATGGTCTAGTTTCATTAGTAACAGAGACGGTGAGGACATAAATGAAGAGCCAGCGTCCGAATGGCCAAAAGAAGGCAAAAAAGGGTAACAACGGCAATATTGAGAGTAATGAATGAATACAAAAATAGACCATTACACTATCTATCAGCTGTATTTTAATCAGACACAGCTGTAGTTCTCACTTATGAACTTACTCACACCTATCCCTAAATTACTACATGGGACATTTAACAACTGTTATTTTTTAATGCAAATTAGCCTAAAGTGTCCCAATAATATCATACAAAAATAAATGTAATCCCACTGTTGCATAAGAATAACAACAAGAATCAATATGTTTCAAGTCAGTGTCTCTCCCTACAGTCTCTGTAAAGTTACCAACATAAGATATAGTTTTAAAAAGAAGTCCTTTAATCATGAGATCATGACCTCTGTCCACCAAGAAATATTCTTTAAAATCAAACCTTTGCCTTAACCTCCATCATTTGCTCTGGGCTTCTCACAGACCTAGAGCTGAAGTAGAAAGAGAGAGTGACTAATAATCAGGTAGGAGCCTGCTTTATAGTGGAGATTAAAGTATCTCTCTCAGGGAAATGAGAGGGGAGAAAGTACTCTGCACTGCCTTCACTTGTGGCACGGCCCTCTCTGAGAATTGAGTTTCAGCCCAAGGTGTAGCCAGAGAAAAGCCAAACAGTTACTGCATTCTGTTAGGGCTGTGGGGCAAAGCAAGAGTTCCAGTCTGAAAAATAAAAGGGTACTTCTGAGTTGACCCTGCCCAAAGCCTTTTCTCTGTGGAAAATGTAAGCTATATTCTCTGGACAAAGTTAGTCCCACAGTTCCAAGGTCAGAAAAATGCAGCTAATGTCTCTAATCATCTCAAATCATATCACAGATTCAATCCACCTCACATATTAGAACCTCATGAAAACAATGTTTTAGTGCGTTAGTTAGGGAGTTGGGGTGGGGGTGGGTGCGGGTGTGCGGGTCTTGTGTTTCTTTAGATTCTTTGAATCTGATTTGAAATGGATTTTCTTTGTTACTTTTTCTAAATTCTCTCAGCATGCTGTAACCTAAGCCATCGAGATGCGAGGGCCAAGAGCTATTCTCAGAACAGATGCAAACTCTGTCCTCTGATTTCCAATTATTTTCTTTTTTTTTCCGAAATGTTTCTACCTTACGTGGGTGTCTTTACGTCAACTATTAACGCCTTACAAAAAAACAGGTAATGGTAGGCTACAATTTCAGAGTGGCAGATTGCACACTTCAGGATGAGAGCCATAATCCTGTGTGTCTATATTGCACTGTGCAAGGCATCAGCAACCCACTGGCACAGTACACCTCTGCAGGAAAGCTGGCAACATAATCAATTCTAACCACTAGAGGGGGCTTGTCACTATTCACTAAGCATGTAATATGATGTGTTGATTTTTGTAATGCAGCTGTGGAACCTCTGCTACAGTGAACTTAAAAACAAGAAATAAAAAAGGAAAACACGCAGAATCAACAAATATCATCGTTCAGTAACAACGCTGCATGCCAAATCAATCCAAAACAGAGCGGACTCAAATAAAACCTTTCTTGCCATCTCATCTTTAACACATCCCTTAAATATTCCACGAGTCCACATGTTACTGTTAACGGGGAAAATGACAGGGTCCATCCATGTCCGCTGCTCCATAGTCTTTGCTTCACTGAGGTGCCCATCAGAAGATATGCAGGTTGGTAGCAATTCAGTACTTTTCACGTGACGATCAGTGCAAATCAATGTTGAGCAGCTTGGTGATAAAGTACAAAAATAATAATAATACAAAGCAACATTTACTACTATAAGTGATTAAAAACATGATTTTTGTCACTCGGTGTATGCAATACATTCTTTTAAGTTTGGTCCAGTCTCTAGTAGTGCATATGTATATTAGAATTTACAATAGGGTATGGTGGTAAATTGGGCAGCACTGTTTAAACTGGGCAGTATTGTGCTTGATTATACAAAGAGCACATGTGTGTGTGCATGTGTGAGTGTGTGGGTATGTGTGAGTACAAATGTGTGTATTTGTGCATGTGTGTGTGTGTGTGTGTCTGTGTGTAAATTTGAGTATGTGCACAAATTTGTGTATACTTTTGGATGTGTGTGTGTAGGTGTAGGTGTGTGTGTGTGTGTGTGTGTGTGTGTGTGTGTATGTTGGTAATAAATAACATAGGAAAGATTTCACTCAACATCACTGCCAACAGGCAAACTGGTAATATGATTTCAGAATATACTTTTATACATACAGACATACATTCACCCATGAACACTCACAACCACACACATACACACACACACACACACACACACACACACACACACACACACATCCATTCCTTCAAACATACATGTAAATACATATATTGTTTCATTGGCTTTTTATTTTATTAAAAAATCAATATTATTACTGTGTATACTGTTAGATTTCAACCTTTTTAAATAGTTCAAAAGCATGCACTTTCTTTTGGTTGACTTGGCTATCTATATTGCACTCCTCTTCTCATCTGCTTTCCTCTTTGTGTGTGTCCTTGCTATCTCTTCCTCTCTTCCTTCGTCCATCATTTTTCACATCTAGAGCCCCAGAACCACATGTTCAGTTCCTCCAATAGGGTAAATAGTGAGTGGGGGAGGGTTAGGGGTAGAGGACAGGGGATTAGCGTAACTGGTTGATTATTAAGGTGTTTGTTTAGCTCGGTGGTCCATTTTTCTTTATTGGCTGGCAAAAAGCCTCTCGGGCTGCCACACGTCAGTTGGTTGCCACGACAACCACAGAACCTTTCTCCTTCACCGCCTCCTCAACCTTCTCCTCCAGGGACTGGACGGCACAGAACGTGACCTCGAAGGGCGCATGCTCCGCAGCCGGGTCGGCGGCGGTGAAGGGCGGGGGGCCAGGGCTGGGGCCATCCACTGAGGGGCTGCAGGTCTCCCACGGCGACGGCTGCGTCGTAGTTGGGGGCGACGTGCCAGACTCGGGTTCCAAGGTTAACGTGACCTCATCCTCCTGAGGAGGGAACAGAATTGGATTGGAACAGCAGGGAAGAGTAACTTACCTCAAACATTGTAAAAGCAGATGACATTGCTAGTTGTGTGGGGGGGGGGAATGTGACCTTTTAAATTTTCTGCACCAGTGAAGATTGAGTCAGAGGGTATGACCGGACAGCTTGAAGCTTCCTGATACATTCTTATAAATTTGCTTTGATTCCAAATCAGCAATGGTCTTTGACTGTCATGTCCTTGATTGTTTTAATGACAACTGCTGTAACACTAATCACAGTTGATGTAGTGTCATGTTATCATGGAGAGCTGTAATTGTATGGTCAAGTCTACCTTGTAGCACAGTCAATAGCTCACTGTTCCCAGTCACAGACACAGTCAATAGCTCAATGTTCCCATAGACACAGGCACAGTCAATAGCTCACTGTTCCCATAGACACAGGCACAGTCAATAGCTCACTGTTCCCAAAGACACAGGCACAGTCAATAGCTCACTGTTCCCAAAGACACAGGCACAGTCAATAGCTCACTGTTCCCAGACACAGGCACAGTCAATAGCTCACTGACACAGGCACAGTCAATAGCTCAGTGTGCCCATAGACACAGTCACATCACAGCTGGAGATACAGGAGGGGAATCCTGAGAAATAGCTGTGGATCTAGAGGAAATCCTGCCAAATCACAGGCTGGGATTATTTAGAGAAGAGGTGTAGGGTGTATGAAAGGCTGACAGAGATATCTTAATCTGAATTTCATATTTTCAAATAATAAACTGGTATATAACTTTTCATAAATGATTTAACAGACAATGACAGTGCTGAAAATTACCAAATAAACCTGTTTGAATTACAGATTCCAATTTTCAGTTCTAAAAACTCATTTAAACTCAAACACTCAACATTTGAAGCATATTGTGTGTAGATGAATCCACAGGTGAAGCATCCCAGGGAATAGTGGTAGGCTTTCAACATGTCCTAAACAGCATTAAGCCAATCAAAGATCTACCTCACACAACATTGACTGTCACCATGACCAGGAAGACAAAATACCATATTTTGCCAAGATGTCAGTGGGTAGATCAAACAGAGGATAAAGTGCAATGAGGTAAATCCATATGATATTCTTACGTTTATTTTTGGGGCTGTTTGCCTTTATGTAGATAGAACAGTGACGAGGGATTGGGAGTGAGCTCGGAAACAACCACGAATTATATTCAAACCTAGGTCCCCATGGGCCCTTGGACCTGTACATGGTTGGAATGTTCCCACTCCCAAATG
>NC_137923.1:38149440-38196940 GCF_963457725.1 Sprattus sprattus | reverse complement strand
TTTGACTTGACGAATCCTCGCACCTTTCCATGACAGGCAATAAGGAAGAACTGATTGGAAGGCTACATCGCCATTTAAACACATTAGTCATGAAATGAATTTATAATACATGATTCATTATACAGCACATCAATGAATAATTGGGGATTGGGAAGGGAAACATCAAAAGCATCAGTGTTGGTGGGGGAAAATGTCTAATTAAAATGCAAATTGTGTGGTCAGAACAGGGGATGCATTAGTGCAAAACTGTCGGGGAGACAATACGACTCAAAGGCCCTGAGCAGAACAAATTGGCCTCGTAGATAGTATTTCTGTTTTGGTTTTCGTTTATTGCTTTCCTGTCACTGAAGACAATACACTGTTTTTGTTTTGAAAAATAGTCTCATCTTGTTTTTGGAAAGAGTAATTGATGGTGTGCTGCTCGAGGCTATAACTTCCACTGCTCTCAAAATTGATGTTGCATACAAAAAAAAAGCTAAGGAAAATACATCTTTGTCCAAATTCAGTTTCTGAAGTAAATGTGAATAACTGCATATTTGTATCAAGTAATACAGACACAGAACTACATGTAATACAAGATTTAGTTACTTTCACTACACCAGACACAGCAACACTTCACAACACCACACAACCACCACACACCACTGTGACTTCACTCCACACCAGAACAGCTCACTCTCCAGCAGACAGCCCGTGGTGATGTGTTTGGCGGTAGAGCACTTGGGTTAGCGTGTGGAGATTTGTTTGCTTTTGATTGGTTTCGGTGTGGGAAAGTGGGAAGAGTTGACATTGGATCTGATTGGATCTCATCATCAATGGCTGTAAACAGCAGCATTGACATGCATTTGTAATGGAGGTAAGAGAAGGGGGAGCGGTGGGGGGTGAAAGGGGGATACCCACGGGGGTGGCCATGTTGACTCCACACTCCTCTCCACCCCTGTGGAGCCAACATGGGGGCGATTACCAGCTATCAGGACAGACACACACCTGACACACCTGTCAAAGAGGACTTAGCCAGAGCACCGATCCCATATTGGTTGGCCTTTGGCTTGAGGCGAGGCAGGATGGAGGTGGTGTCCTCTGTTGAGGGCTGTGAGGCAGAGAGGCAGTGGAAAAGAAAGAGAGAAGCACCCCAGAGGAAGCACAGAAAGAGCCATGAACAAATGAAACAAATGAAGGATGGGAGAAGGCATGAAGATAGAGGGAAAGAAAAGAAGAAAGGGAGAAAAAAAAAGAGAAAGAAAAGACAGAAAATGTGGGGGGAAAAAATAGGAAAGAAAATATTTAGACCCGGAAATGAAGAGGACAGGAAAATGTGGATAAAATATTGCGTATTTTCGAAAAAAGGACAGATCAGAAGTTGCATGAAAGAGAGTAAGGGCGAGCAAGAGAAAGAGAGAGGAAAACAGATGGCGTTAATCTCACAGTACATTTCAATTATCACTCACATTTAGCACTTCATCAGGACACCTGGCACCATTCTCTCTTTCACAGCCAACAAAAACAAACATTTATACTGAATAATTATATATATATTAAATAATTTACGGTTTAAAGAAGATTTTTCACCTTGACTCCTGCTACTCATCTTTATTCATCTTAAGTTCTTTACTGAAATGCTCATTAGGCATTACATTGGCAGCATGAAAACTCTGGCAGGTATTGTATTAGCAGATTATAATAGGGAACTTGAGGTTACTCTCAGAAGGTACAGTCGCTTTAGTTGAACAATGAAACATTGCATCTCACTTCAGATGCACTGAAATGAACTGTGAAGGTTAGACCTCATTGGAGCGATGTGAAATAAGTTCTCAGCTGAACTGAGAGTGTCCAAGCCCTGCAAGAGGAAGACAGTTTAATGCCCTTGCTCTTGTATTTGATTAATGTCTGTTCATTCCTGACATCAAATATGCCCCAAGGTGCAGCTTAGAGTGGGGGACATATTCTGCATCAGCAGCTGATTTGTTTCAGAGTAACGCGCTGTTTTGACCAATACTGATCAGTCCTACCAGGAGAGGGTAGCCTAAGATAGCCACACATATGTTCACATATACGTTCTGTATATTTGAGGACAACCATTGTTAAATGTGGCCTGAATATGGGAATAATTTCAATGTTGATGGCATTTGAAATTACCAAACCAATCCAAAGGCAGGGCCTGAAGGAGGGGTAGACGTTAAGGACACATAAATGTGTTGGGGATGGATAAGACTGGAGGTGTAGTCTTGTTTTCGACAGGCTTTGAAAGTCTGCAGACTTTGAACTCTCGTCAAAAAGTTCTGAACTCTCATCTGGCTGTGAGAGACTATGAAGGGTGGTGGGTCGCAAGAGGGAGTGCCATACTGTAAAAGACACTTACATTGATTCCTTCCCATGAGACCTCATCACCACCCTGCTACAGGGAGAGCAGGAGAGAGAAAGGAGGGGAGAAAACACGAGAGAATGAGAATGAGGGAAGCTATGGGTAGTAGTTTTAGCCTGGTAGAAAGAGAATGGTATGGGCTGGGAGGGAAGAAGGGAATAAACTGCTGATAAAAAAGCTTCAACATGTAGACCTGTCCACAGGGGACGGAACCAGGTGCCCAAACAGGAAGTTAAAATAGGAACCAGGTTAAAAGGAAAGGGTGAGGAGAAGGAGAGATGAAGGTAGGAGGCACTGAGGACTTTGTGGCAACCAGGACATGCCGAGAGGATTAAAATTAGTATTAGAGGATTGTGGTGAAATTCACTACAATCAAACCAAAAGTACGGAGCTCTAACGTATATATACACTGGTTCAACATACCATTGTTTAATACGTAGTTGTTGTATGGTGTATGGTGTATGTCAAAGCTGAAGTAAAAGAACCAAATTGCTCCAGCTAAACAAGTATTTATAGTGCTATTGGGATTAGCTAGAGTTTCATCTGCTTCATCTGATTCATCTGCTATTTGCCCTGTCAGTGCCTGACTTTTAAGCATATCGAGTAAACACAGACTTTCAGACTTAATATATTTTTCCTCATATGCAGAAATTTTGCGTATCAGAAATAGCACATCCCGATATATGGAGACCTCATAATTTTTCGTCCCAAAGGTAAGGAAATCAGGGCAACGATGCTGTGCAATAATGCTCTTTCCTCTGGGTCCTCTGGGTTACTGATGCGCTAGTGTTTTTTTTCTTTCTGTCAGGGTGTAAAGTCAGCAGTGAAGTATATAGTGCCTCATATACTGTATGAATGACATACCGAGCACAAGGATACCAACTCATTATCTCTGTGTGTGAATAGCAAGCTTGTCGACACACACAGTAACAGCAGCTCAATTTCTTCGACACCTGCATTAATGGAGGACAGTGGTAGCTTTTTCTGGGGGTAGTAAACAGCCTCATTTGTGCACCGGAATGACACACTGCACCGAGCAGTCTGCGCCTGATCAATAACAGAGGTCAACTGAAGGTCACTGAACCTACTCAGGCACAGCCAGGAAGTGCTCCCCTGATTATTATCGCCACAGCAGAACCTGCTTAATGAGCCCTTCCACTGCTTTCTGGGACTATTACTAGAAATACCAGCCATCGCAACAGTTCTCTCTGGCAATGCTTGTTTTGAAATAACAAGATTTCAAAATCAAATTAAATAATAAAATGTACTGCGTGTAAGTAGAAGGATTGCTAGACCTTTGTTTAAGTGAAAAGCACACATTTTCTGGAAGATATTTAAGGTTGCCTCTTGTTCTGAGATTTCTGAAACCACCCAGTGCTGCTACAGTTCACTATGATCAGATGTGGATGAAATCTAACATGGCCGTTGAATACTGGGACAAATTGCATATGACAGCCGTCACTCGTTAAGCTGCATTGATAAGTAAGCAGTCAACAAAAATTGCAAACTTCCGAGAGCAATGTTCATTGTTTAATGTCAGCTTCCATTACATCAGCATGTATGTGGGAGTAAATTACATAAAAAGCCACAGATTTTCTTAAAATATGAAACGAAATACAATTCAGGCATCTTTCTCTCTGATGCTTTGAATTTCATTAAAAAAAACATGTGGTGTTTTGTGTGCCATTATGACTCATGCACCTTTAGAAATGTTGCCTTTGTCAGAAATCCTGTTAAAACTCAAGCACAGCTGCATAGCCTTGAGAAATCCACAGCCATAGATAGATAACTTCTCCCTGACTTTTTATGATTGCAATGGATGCCCTATATTCAACCGTACTTAGAATTTTATGACATACTGATTTAAAAATATAGTGGAACACTGTCACTTAGATGCATTAGCGCTCTCTAGAGCAGCAGGCACAACTTAGACATTTATCAGGGTCAAATTGTATTGAAGCGCCACCAGGAACCCTGACGTCACTGCCATTGCCCTTGTTACTACCCTTGCAACAGGCCTCTGGGAACCATTTTTGGGAAACTTTTAGCTCAACACGCTCCTGACAGCTCTGCCAATATAGAAGGTCTGCTCTGTCCCTCTTTTCCAGAAAGCAGCTGAGTGTTAAACGGGAGTCCCCCGAGATCCCAAGCAGCCCAGACAGCCTCACGCCAGTGTGGACCTGGGAGACTACACTGTCCAAGCCAAACTCATCCATATCTGAAACAAATGAACACAGATAAATCCTGCTGGCTTCTCACCACAGAAGGGGAACTAGAGTGGAAATGGATTCTTGAGACACGAGAAGGAGTCAGGTGGATGCCACATGGTGTTATGTCGGGGGTGGGGTGGGGGTGGGGGGGTGTAGAGAGTGGCTGTCATACAGTCGGATAATGGTCGGACTCGGGGGGGGGCTAGCATCTCGAATGGCCTTGGGTGAGATATTCAATACTGCGGAGTCGAATGCAGGCATTGTATCATCAGGCTTTCAGTTGAAAAGCTACACTTACAATACAAATCGCCCATTGTCCCTGGCATTAGTGAGCACACACGCAAGCGCGTACAAACACACACACACACACACACACACACACACACACACACACACACACACACACACAGTGAAAAGAGCAAACAGTTGAAGAAAATCTATGCTTTTTAGTTCTACTGAGGATTGTTTGATTCTGCTAAGATCTATATGTAACTAATATTGGCTTACCACGGATAAGGTTATTGGCAGTCAAAGTAAACACGGGTAAGAGTGCAGGGGCATTACTATAGGCGGTGCAGCACGTGCGGTTGCACCTGGACCCGTGGGTCTAGGGGGCCCGTAGCCGCGGCCCATAGACATATTTATGTCAATTTAAATAGTCTGAATAGCCAAGTTGCATTGCCAAAAATACTGATGTAGATCCATATACAGCGAAGAAATTACACTGACAAGTGCTTTAGGCGGAATAGGTGTGCAGGAGGAGGTGGCGTGGAAGCGGCGGTTACAAACAAGAAAAAAAAGGGTACGGGACTGTAAAATGTTTTGGGAATTACTGCCTTACGCCACTGACTAGGGCCTGTCATAATAGCGTGCACCTGGGCCCGTCGTAACTACGTTACGTAAGAGTGGCATTGGTGTGGGGCAACCTGTGATAGCTGTGCTAAACTGGCAGTGCATTCATAGTGTGAAATTATGTCATGAAGATGTGGCCACTGCAAACTAAAATGATATTGCTAAAGGCGTCATGCTACTGATGTCTCGTGTATCTCCTCAACCCACTCTCTGATACCCTCACTTTCCACAGTCAATAGACTCCCACAGTGAACTCTGAGAGTTCAGAGTGTATTTGTGACTGTGGTTATGATACCCACACCATGTAGGGCCCCAAATATGTGTGAAGTCCAAAATGTCAGTTCTCACTCTTTGAGTTTGAGTGTATGTACAGTGCCACTTTAAAGTATGTGAACCCCTTGACCACTTAGGAGTTTTCTGTTGTTTTACCATGATTTTTCATTTTTTTCATCACCAATTTTCCATAGAAGGAATGTCAGGTTTATGTTTATCATTTGCATGTACTTTTTTTAGAGGGAATTGTTTGAGTAGCCAAAAGACTACATGAAACATGGAATTAGTCCATTTCAAAAGTAAGTGAACCCCCAGCTGAATTTGTAAAGTCAAGCAGGTAACAGATTCAGTGAAACTTATTTGGGTGCTTAATTAGTCAATTAAGCAAACCGATCATCTGAGACATCCTTAGGGAAAGGTTTGGGCAACACAGATTAAAAGAGGGAGGAAACCAACCAAACTACTGTAGTGCCAAGGTGTACCCACACAGATCAACAATGCCGAAAGGAAACGAGATATCCGAGAACATCAGGAAGAAGGTTCTGACAGCCCATCAGTCTTGGGAAAGCAATAAGACCATCTCCAAAAGATTCCAGCTCCATCCATCCATCCAAGACAAATAATTTAGAAATGGAGGGCATTCAACATGACCGCATCTCTGCCTAGAAGTGGACGCCCATCAAGACCATCACCAAGAAGCACCAGAAGAAGAATAAATCAGGTAAAAGTCAACCCACACATCACCTCTAAAGAGTTTCAGATCTCTCTGGCAGCATCTGGGGTAAATGTACATGGGTCTACAATCAGACGAAAATTGAATAGACATGACATTCATGATCGGGTTGCTAGAAGGAAGCCTCTGCTCTCAAGAAAGAACAAAACTGCCCGTTTCAACTTTGCCCGAGAGCACTTGGATAAACCAAAGGCCTTCTGGAAGTCCCTTCTTTAAACAGATGAGTCCGAGATAGAATTATTTTGTCACAATCAAAACCAACAATTTTCGTCTGATTGTAGACCCATGTACATTTACCCCAGATGCTGCCAGAGAGGTCCGAAACTCTTTAGAGGTGATGTGTGGGTTGACTTTTACCTGATTTATTCTTCTTCTGGTGCTTCTTGGTGATGGTCTTGATGGGCGTCCACTTCTAGGCAGAGATGCGGTCATGTTGAATACCCTCCATTTCAAAATTATTTGTCTTGGATGGATGGATGGAGCTGGAATCTTTTGGAGATGGTCTTATAGCTTTCCCAAGACTGATGGGCTGTCAGTACCTTCTTCCTGATGTTCTCGGATATCGTTTCCTCTCGGCATTGTTGATCTGTGTGGGTACACCTTGGCACTACAGTAGTTTGGTTGGTTTCCTCTCTCTTTTAATCGGTATGGCCCAAACCTTTCCCTAAGGATGTCTCAGATGATCGGTTTGCTCAATTGACTAATTATTCACCCAAATAAGTTTCACTGAATCTGTTACCTGCTTGACTTTATCAATTCAGCTGGGGGTTCACTTACTTTTGAAATGGACTAATTCCATGTTTCATGTAGTTTTTCAGCTTCTCAAACAATTTCCTCTAAACAAGTACATGCAAATGATAAACATAAACCTGACATTTCATCTATGGAAAATTGGTGATAAAAAAATGAAAAATCATGGTAAAACAACAGAAAACGCTTAAGTCCTCAAGGGGTTCACATACTTTCAAGTGGCACTGTATGTAGGTATGTGTATGTGTGTGTGTGTGTGTGTGTGTGTGTGTATGTTTGCACTCACAGTATGTGTATGTGCATGTGTGTTTGTGAGTACATCATGCATGTCTACGCCCGCATCTCTGTGTTTGTTTGAGTGTGTGTTTGTGTGTGTGTGTGTGTGTGTGTGTGTGTGCGTGCGTGCGTGCGTGTGTGTGTGTGCGTGCGTGCGTGCCACCTACCTGTTCCCCATCCTTCCGTACTGGAACCGCCTCCGCCGCTACAAAAGGAGGAGAAAGAGCGGGAAGGGGGAAGGAAAAGGTGAAAGACAGGCTTATACAACCTCTGCACACTGGTGCCAGCTGAGCACAGCTGACAGCACACCCATACATTTCTGCTGACATTCACACAAAAGGACTATAATTAGAATAATTACCCACACCAACTGTTAACGCTCTGCAAGGAACCTTCTCTGACACTCGTGTGAAGACCAAGCCAAAAGGGAATCAAAATGATGCGGTACGCTTCCTCGTGGCAGGTGTCATATCCGTTGGTTATTGGCAGCTCACTTGATATTAAGTAATTGTATGGTGCCAAATGCACTGAAGACTAATAGATTATTAAATCCAAAACCATTATTATAGCCTCCTTAATCAATCAGAGTCTAAAATTGTATTCTCTCATGAATACAATTAAATTCTGTCCTGAATTCCTTCCCACTATGACATGACACCAATTAAATTGTTTCAAGAACTTTATAATGCAGAAATATAGGAAAACATTGGTAACCCATCTGTAGTTACATCGTAACAACTTCTGTAATTACAATACTCCTATACTACTTTGAAACGAAGTGTTAAATATTTACCTCCTGTGTTAAGACCTGCTGTCACATGTATACCTTAATGCATACCTGCCATCACAGTTACACTGTATCATTTCACTCACTCCAAGGCTACTCTGGCAGATGGGCCACCTTTTTCAATCAGGCTTTACTCAAGATTTCTTCCTGTTACCACAAACAATCCTCTTGCTATTTTCATTGTGTGATTGCAGTTGCAAGCCTATGTAAATTGATTTGAGACTATGATTATTTTCAGCGGTATTGAAAATTGAACAGGACATTTCAAGGTTTTTTCTCTGAAATTGTATGCACAATCCAGTACTTTCACCCACAGCCTACAGTTTGTAAGCCTTTAATACATACTAAAACATCACATACGAAAAACTGATGAACAAGTGAGTTGCTGCTTCCCTTAAAAAAAAGTGTTTCATCATGAGGGTGGATGCAAGAGTCATACTGTATATCACATACCACGAATGTGTACACTGTATAGTGTATGCATATAAGCAGTCGGCACAACATTACTGACACAGATTAATGCCTATGGCATTTAATATGGAGAGGAAACTGGGTAATGTAATGTCTTTTTTGCCCTGAATCTCTGCAGGCTGATTTTAATCAGTGGAAAGCTTAATTGCATGACTCGCTCTCAGTAAATACAGGCGGTGAGTAAGGCCTCAAGGCCATCGGCACACCCTAGAGAGCAGGAGAAAGATGGAACCCTGGAGAGAAAGAGACCTAAACATGAGAGAAAGAAAGATAGAGAGAATAAGAATGAGAGAGAGACAGAGAGAGAGAAGGAAGCTGAATGAATTGTGAACGGTAGAGAAATAGCAGAAGCAGCAGGCTGTAATCCTTGGCCACCAGCAGTGATTTGGTAGGTAGCACATGAACTACAGAGTCAGGGTAAACTGATGAGTTTGAGCTGCAAACGAGCTCTGAACATCAGTCGTGTGAAATGCTTTTTGTTCCCACACACAGCAAGCATAGACATACCAGACAGCACCATTAGAGTAACACACTGACAGTGAACCACAACAGACCCAGACCTGATGGGACCCAGAACCAAAATAGTCAGCATTCCTTCCTATGTCTCATGATTTTTGCACAGCAATATGCTCTATCCAGTATCAACTTATCAGCTCTATAACTCTCCACAGCCTTTTCTCCCAAACAAACCTGTCCCGCCAGGTAACAACGCTAGGCACACATACTGACATGCCTGGCAATCATGCAGATGGCGGTGCTGTCAACGTGCATCCCACATCGTATGCTAGTTCAGTCACACAGACTTCCAGAGAAGAGACTCTACCCTGCACACACACAGTGAGGGGCATGGGGGCCTGAGAGCCCGGTACATCACATCCTCTTAGGCCATGCTGGGGCTTGCCTCATTAGTCCTCGGCTAATGGGCAAGGAACCTGCTGGTCCAAGAGGAGGAAGACGCAAGAGATGTGGGGGAGGGGCAGGAGGTGGGCAGGAAGGGTCTACAAAAATAGAGGTGTGTGTTTGTGTGTGTGTGTGTGTGTGTGTGTGTGTGTGTGTGTGTGTGTGAGGTGGAAATGCTGACTGACAAGGCAGAGGTACATCTGGCACACAGATCGGCATATATTGCCCAACCCATCCATATTCATTTCATCTTTTCTGATGATCGATCTATGACTGCGTGTAAGGCCAACTGTAATGTATGTACGACAATAAAAGGTTTTCTCTGACACTTAGTTTCTGTGCTTATTGGGAACAACAAAAAACAGTACGTTTATTAAAATTAGATCACAAGTAAGGATTTCTGTTTTTGTGGATGGAAAACACATTTGTAAATATTTGTGGATCATGGTACATGCATTTACAAATACAATTGAGACATAATTCTCTCCATAGTTAAGGGTGGGGTTTGTTTCTTTGCATGAGTGTGTGTGTGTGTTGTGGTGTGTGTGTGTGTGTGTGTGTGTGTGTGTGTGTGTGTGTGTTTGTGTGTTTGTGTGTGTGTGTGTGTGTGTGTATGTGTGTGTGTGTTGGGGTGGGTGGGTGTTAGTGGTGCATCAGTGTGGAGAATTGGGCCTGACGGGTCTCAGAGGCTGGTGCCGCATTGGCTTTGGCTGAGGGGCCCGACGAGTCGTCCTCGCTGAAGTGAGGGAAGCTGTGACATGTGGCCACACAGAAGAGTGAAGGGGAGTGTGTGTGTGTGTGTGTGTGGGGGGGGGGGGGGGGGGTGGAGAGGAGGAGGAGAGAAGAGGAGCTGTCTCACCTCACATCCTTAGCCAACACCCTACAGATAGAGAGAACACAGGACAGAGAGAGAAGGAAGCGGAATGGATTGTGAAAGGTAGAGGGGGATGGAAAGAAAGAGGAAGACAAAGAGAGATAGAGGTTCTTAGGGTAAGTTAAGGAAGAAGGAATGGGATGTCAGAGGTAGAGAGAGAAAGACACTGAAAGAGAGGAAGTGGGGGCCAAAATGAGATTGTGAGAGAAAGGGAGGAGGAAAAAGGGGTTGGAGGAAGTGGGAAGAGGGTGTCAGAGGTAGAGAGAGGGAGAGAGAATAGGAAAGAGTGAGGAAGAAAGAGAGAGATAGAAGAAAGGAATGACAATAACAGTCTGGCAGACTTACAGACAGTGAAGGGAGAGAGTAGGGAGGGAAATGTGTGTGTGTGTGTGTGTGTGTGTGTGTGTGTGTGTGTGTGTGTAACACAGTGGGGTGACAGGAAGAAACTGAGCCAGACAGACAGACAGACAGACAGACAAACAGACAGACAGAAGACAAAGAAAGCACAACACAGACAGAAAGGGATGGCTAGACACAGTCTGGGAGGGGTCAGAGAAACAAAGAGAGAGAGAGCGAGCGAGAGAGAGATTGATAGAAAGGCATATATAGAGGTAGGGATGACTGGAGAGAAGCGTGAGGAATAGAGGGTGCCAAAGAAAGAGAGAGGAGAGGAGAGGAGGACAGAGAGAAGAAGAGAGGAGAGGAGAAAGAGGGGAAACAGACGGATCCCCCAGAGGCCAGGCTGAGTTAGGTCAACAGTAAAATTATCTTTTTTTTCTTCTTTCTCCCCACTCTCAAAAACGGGAATTTCTGCAGTCACTGAAAACTGCCTCTGTCATAGTCCTGGGGGAAATCATTTCAGAATGCAGTGGTGTACCAAGGGGATGCCGCTTGTGGATAAAACGTGCTCAAAGGTCCATTATAATCTCACTCACTCTCGCTCAATGTTCTCTCGTCTAAGAGAGGAAAAATGAAGAGAAGGATGCAAGCTAAATGATCTCTAATACGTCCTGCTTGATGCTTAGACTTTCAACTCAGATCCCCCAAGGATGCTGCGAAAAGTAATTGAGAGATAGCTTATTTCATTAAAACACACTGTTTTTAAAATACATCACCCTACACATTCTATGTATTGCCTTAAGACAGTAAACTGAATCATCATTATGATGCATTTTTTCACTGAATGTGAACTTCATGTTTACTCTTTGTCTGTCTGTCTTAATATCCACCTCTTTTCCTGATGCTCACCATTTTTCTCCCTCTTCTCTTTCTCTCTCTCCCTCTCATCTCTCATTCTCTTATGCTCCTTCACACCCCTTCATTTGGCAGGTCAATCACTCGATGGATGCATGCCTGTCAGTCAGTGTATCGACCAGTCACCTTGGGCCCTGTCACTCACTCAGTGAGGCGTCGACCAACAGATACATGATGTGTGACTGTGTGACTGTGTGTGCGTGTGTGTGCGTGTGTGTGTAGGAGCTTATACGTCAGCACACACAAGAGTGGGTGTGTGTTTGCACTTGATTGTGTGTTTGTATGTTTATATTATGTGGGTGGCAGTGCACATGTTTTGAGGATGTTTATTTATTCATTGGTGTGTGTGTGTGTGTGTGTGTGTGTGTGTGTGTGTGTGTGTGTGTGTGTGTGTGTGTGTGTGTGTGTGTGTGTATGTACAGTATGTATGTATGAAAATATATGTGTGTGTGTGTGTGTGTGTGTGTGTGTGTGTGTGTGTGTGTGTGTGTGTGTGTGTGTGTGTGTGTGTTGTGTGTGTTTGTGTGTGCGTGTGTGTATAAAACACTATTATAACAGCAAGCGCCGTTCTGTTCGACAGGGAATATCCGCCTGTCTGTCCGTCAGCACATTTAATGAGATCGATAGCAGAGGGGAGTGCTGGAGTAATGCAAACCTTCAGCAGCGAGCAGCTAGTGCCCACACCCAGGGCCCAGTGCCTACCCTATGATGCCCCAGCGCCCAGCGCCTAGCGCCCAAACAAACAAGCCTCGCCGTGACAGCCAGAGCAAACACACACACACAGCGTCAGCCAAGAGCAAGGCCAGCAAGACAGTACACATAAACACACTATGACACACAAATGTACACGAACACATACACACAAACACATTGTGACACACACACAAACACAGACATGCACACATATATGGCTAAATCATTTACGCACAGCCAAGCAAACACACCTCCATACACACTCAGACGCGTACACATAAACACCCCCCTCCCACCCTATCCCCCCCCCCCCCCCCCCCCCCACACACACACACACACAAGTTAAAACACACACACACACACACAGAGAGAGGGTGTAAGTCTAGCCATTCCAGAGAAAGCTGGAGCTGATGCTCTCATTAGCACACACTCCCAGTGGTGCTTCCACACAAATGCACAAATACATCTTTTGTTTTCATAAACATACTGAAGGTCAGCTGACCTAAACCGAATCATGACTCATACAGTACACTCTGTCAATTATTTTCACCACTGAGAATCGTGCAATGGAGTGCAGAACAATAACAGTTACACAATGTCAGTGGTACACAACGTGTGCTTACAGATACAAATAAAGCTTTGTAACATTATTTTTTAAACTGTGCCTTGCTATACATGCTGCTAAAGCACAAATAGCTGCTTTACATGTATTACATTACATGATATTTAATTACATACTTTTCAGTATTTAAGCCTTTTCATATATTGGATGATGATATTTGATATTTGTACAAGTAAATAAATTGTGTTTACCACAAGCTAGTTCCAGGTAGTCTGCGAGATCTCAGCGGAGCAATCTACATCTAATCAATACTGAGTGAGACATCTGGATAGACACTCAGAGAACCTAGATGTTCATACGTGTGAGTGATGTTCTAAACAGAATTACATTTGGAGAAGAAATTCCCATCCTGAGCCCAATAACGCCCCATTCCTAGTCACCATCACCTAATCTTCTACTATGGTATAGTATGACCTTAGTATTACTCACCATATACAGTATATGATTACAATATGTCAATAGATCTCAATGCATCCAAATGGTTGCTATTACAATCATCTGCATACAGATGTATACAGAGATTGATAAATTAGTGCAGGGGTCTTCAACAGGGGGTCCGCGACCCCCAGGGGGTCCGCGGAGGTACTGCAGGGAGGGTCGCGAAATCTTTGGTTGATAAGACAATTTTTTTTAATATAAAAAAAAAAAAAAAAAAAAAAATCCACAAATTTTAATGTCTTCCGAATCAGAATTGCATTTATTCCCTTTAAATTTACATTAACATAAATCCAACATATTGTAGCGAACGTTTAAATTGATCGAGAAGACGTTATCTTTCAGTCCAATCGACACATTCAGCTACCCACAGGAGCTCTCTCAAGCTGGGCACCGGTTCACTCACAGCACCTTTCATGCAAATACGACAAGCACAGGCACTAGCAGATCGCGTCTCTGCTCAAGTCTAAAGAGCGCGAAGATCAAAAATAAAAGATGGCGGACCAAACTCCATAGCTGGTCTTGTTTGTACCTATAAATTGTTAGTTTGACATTTTTTTGCTTCAATTAAAAAAAAAAAAAAAAGAGAAATAGACACTGCACAAGGTCAAAAAACATTAATTGTAACTGAAAAATAAGTCTGACAGGATTTGCAAGGTGTATGAGCCCCCTAGCTAATGTTAGCATGCTACTACCTACAATCTTAACAACTTGCTAGCGGTGTGATTGGTTTGTTGACCTGTCAATCTCACTATAACATCTATGTTGTCAACACAACTCCATGCGCCAGACTCCTCCTACGTCATCCGTGTCAGTCAGGAGTTATTGAAAAGAAGATACATCTCACTAATGTGGGAGGATGTGTGCCATCGACAGATGCTTGAGGATTCACTGTCCCTTTTTTATGTATGATGAAATAAAAACATATATCTTTGAATTATTTTAATAAGTTGTTATTAATTGTTAGCTCAGAGTTGTTTGCAAGATGTTTGTTTATAAATGGCAGTGGCACGGCCACCCTGTACCTTTCATGTTGTTAAATGTTAAATTAAATTCAATGTTAAAAAATGTTAAGTTAAATTTGTTGTTCAAAAATGTTAGGTTAAATTCAATGTTAAAAAATAAAAATGTTAATGAAATGAACCTTTGTATTATTTGAATAGCTTAGTATTGAATACACAATAACAGGGTAGCTATGTTTATTTGGCACTAGGCCTAGTATATTATAAACAACATTTTATGCAATTTATATAGTAGGGGGTCCCTGCTCATCTCGCCGTCAGTTTGGGGGTCCCTGGCCTGAAAAACGTTGAAGACCCCTGAATTAGTGCATATATTGTGTGTCAAGTGTGCCGAGTGGACTGTCACTACTGTTAAAAAGTTTTAATTTGAATTGGTGTTTTCCCATGTATGCAGTGCCTCTGAGACCGAAGTGAGAATAAGCGGTGACAGCATTGCATTGGCACATTAGCATGCTGGAACTGACCATCCCCAGGAATAGTTTCAGGGCACTCAATGAGCAGAGATGAATAGAGACTGCGTTGTCTGTAAGTTGTCTGGTTTCCCTTTGTGATCGCCTGGGCCTCAATCCAGGCACAGTACTGCCTTGAGACACGATGGATAGAGTATAGGCAACAAGTAATACAATTAACCCTGAGAGTGTGACAAAGCTCATTATCTAGCTATCCAAACTGAATGTGAATGCTGTCTCTCACAAAATATTACCTTTTTAAAATTAAATAAATGTCAACAAGTTAAAGCTCATTACCTAGCTATCCGAACTAAAGGAGAATGCTGTCGCTCAAGGCTGTCTCTAACAAAACATTACCTTTTTAAAATGAGATAAATGTGAAAATAATCAGTGACGGTGTTATTCTTATCTTAACGCAGTGAGGGAGGAATAACAACGACAATGCCTGAAGGGCAAGTCAAACTGTTAGGATGATATCTCCCACTTAGCCTCAAGACTGTAGAGTATGAGGATGTGGTAAACGACTGACCCATATTTACTTTAGAGAGCGACTCTCCACTACAGCATCCTCCCATCCAGCCCTGGCTATTTATAGCCACGTATGCTAAATATGACACCAATGACACACACATACATAAAAACATACACACACACACACACACACACACACACACACACACACACACACACACACACACACACATATATATATATATATATATATATATATATATATATATATATATATACACACACACATAGCTTATTTAGCTTATTTCTTCATTTAGCTTATTTCTTCACAGATAATCAGCTTGGTTACCCTAGTTGCACAAGCAGCTTGTTCTTCTTTCTCCTCTCTGGAGCTGTATTGCTATATGTCCTTTGCCTTTCCTTGTGCGGTTTGTGTGTAACCCCCATTGTCCAACCTTATGCTTTCCCTGGGCTTCTGGTGTCTTGTGGATATTAAGGGAAAACAAATTAGACTAAAGTGGAGCCGGCGTTTCATTTCCAGCGCGTTTCTCGTTCACTTCCCACTCTGTGCTTGCCGCTTGCCGGTTCAATGACACCCAAAGGTCAAATCCACTCACAATGATTTATATATTACTGGTTCAGACAGCGAGCCACACCAGTTAACCAGTGAAACGTGGCACTAATAGCGGGTACAATTTTTAAGGCTTTCCCTTATGGGGGTTGTGTGGTGATTGAGAAAGGGTGGGCAGGTTTTATCTCATGTGAGAGGGAAGCTTCAAAGCACCCCACCAGCCTGCAAATCCCAGCCTGTCCTCACTCCCCTAGACACCCCAAACACCCCTCCACCCCCAACCCCATCTTTTGTCTGTGATCCGAGAGTCTGTGGCAGATCAAGCCTTGCACCAGACCCTTTCTCTTTCCAAAGGGAGCAGGTGTCAGAGGCGTCTACTCATTCACCGTTACGACAGCCGTCAAAACGTCTCTTCCCAGGTATCAATGGTTTTCTTTTTTTCCATCCCTCCTACGTGCAGACGCCGCGGAAGCCGCAAAAGCCTTGCAGGCTTCACACACACACAGCGTTTGCCAGCGGCACCGTTGACTTTGCAAAATTTGAACTACATGTGTTCACACCTGGGTTTGCCTACAAGGCAGCCTGAGAGTGAGTCATCGGACGCAGGGCTCTTCATGATGTGTGTGTGTGTGTCAGAGAAATTGAGGAGTGGGGTTTATGCTCATTAATATAAGTGTGTGTCACTGTGTTTTACCCAAATGCATCCTGTGTGACACATACACACACACACACACACACACTCACACACACACACACACACACACACAGAAGCACATACATACAGATGCATGCACATCAGTGAGTGGCTGCTATTTTCCACCCAGGTGGTGTTCGTCATGACCTTAGCTCTGTGTCAGAGCTCCGTGAGGGGCACTTAACGGCTCTGAGCCTTTCTGTCATCCGCTGCTGGTACATGCCACCTCCCTGCCTCCCTGCTTTGTGTTCGTCTCTAAAGGGAAATTCAGGGAGTCTGCTTGTTCTTTCTCTTCTTCTGTTCGGCTCAGTTCTTTGCGTCTTTTCCTCTGTCACTGTTTATGCGCGCAACAGTGCACTGTGCAGACACTGCCAATGATAGGGAGTAAGATCTTGCCAACCTCTCACGCTCACGCTCTCCCTCTTTCTCTTTCTCTCTCCCTCCTTGGTCTTCCCTTTATGTGTCTTCAGCTGTGTAAACAGCCTCTGTTCCTGTGTGTTTCTCAGTCTCTGTGAATCTTCTGCTGTTCTTCCTTCTCTTTCTGCCTGCCTCTCACTCTCTCGTGCTATCCTGCTCAGATGTATTAGGATAACGAGCCTGGTGTCCACAGATGGTGTTCACGGATTGCTTTCAAAACAAACCCACTTTCTCACAAACCTGACTACCAAACCACACACACACACACACACACGCGCGCATGCAAAACCATGCAAAATGTCTGTCTAGCCTTCCGGGCGCACAACGTTAGCCAAAAGGTTTCCATAGAAACCAACACATCCCGTCTCCAGTGAGAGGGCTACAAGGCAAGCCCCCAGCACCCAACCCCCCCCCCCCCCAAATGGAAACGTAAAGCAGCAGATTAGAAAAGGAAACAACGGTGTCTTACTGATGGTCCTGGAGCCGATGCAGCCCATGGTGTCTCAGAGACGGCCCGTCAGCAAGCAAGGGAGCTCCTCTCTTCCGCTGGGCATTCTCTCTATCACTCTCTCCCGCTGCCCTGTTCGCTCTGCGCTCCGACAATGCGTGTGTGCCTCGCTCTCGCTCCCCTCCTGTCTCTGTCTCTTTCTATCTCGATCGCTCGCCCTCTCCCTCTCTCGCTGGCAAGCACACAGACGCTCGTGCACACCCAGCCACAAAGAGGGGCTGTGACACAGGAGTCACATACAGTGAGTCAGTCAGTAAGTCAGTGTGTCTGAGGAGGTGAACTGATTTTTTTTAAATGCTTGAATGATTCTTGATTCTTAAATTATTTAAAAAAAAATATTTAATGTCTCTCTGAACATTTAAGTATTGCTGGGGATGACATTGAGAATTAAGAAATACAAAACTTAAAATATTCTTTCCCCATTATTGAGTTCTTTAAGCCTTGGTCATTATGTCTCGAAGAGACAGTATTTATTGCAAGATCATATTTATTCTTGCAGTTAGTATTGAATCACTTTTTCCTTCTTTCTGTCTCTTACTCTCTTCTAAAGAAACTGATTTCCCCAGTCTACCTCAACCATCCCATCTTTTTTCAAGCAGAGGTGAGGCGTGGATGTGTGTGTGTGGGGGGGGTGTTTGTGTGTGGTTGTGGATTTGTGTGTGCGCGCGCGCGCGCCCATGCAATATGCTTGAGGACAGAAAGGGATGGAGAAGCCCAGTGATTTCTCCGTCATATGCCGGCTAGGAGAGAGGGATGGACAGAGGGGGAAGAGAGAGAATGAGGGTAGCAGAGAGGAGAAGAGATGAAAGGAGGAGGAGGAGGAGGAGGAGAGGGAGTGCTTTGAGTCATGTTCAGAAGGGGCTGAGAAGAACAAATTAGTATTCTAGGAGGAGGGGAGGATGGGGGGAGGGTGGAAAAGAGACAGAGGCAGATAGGCAGGGAGAACATGCCTCTGTGTGTGTGTGAGAGAGGGAGAGGTAGGGAGAGAGAGATAAGGAGAGAAAGAGAGGGAGAGAGAAAGAGAGGACAACCAGACACTGCACCATGTAGTGGTATTAGGGGATGGCTATCTAAATTCACAATTGGCTTGGTTTGACAGAAACCAACTGAAGGCACATGCTGCTATTTATATCTTCATGCGTGTGAGGGAGAGAGGAAGGAAGACAGAGATAGATAGAGAGAGAGAGAGAGAGATAGAGAGAGAGAGATAGAGAGAGAGAGAGAGAGAGAGAGGAGAAAGATACATCAGAGAGAGGTTATCACAGACAGGTGAAGGAAAATTAATTGAAGGGTTATCATATTCTGTTGGAAAACAGGAAGTGTTATGTATGGGTTATCAAGACTCTAGACTCCGTACCAGTACTTTTCTAAGCAGCCAAGGTACTGCTGTACTGAGTGCCTTATTTTCTTCTTTCAAGTAGCTACTGTTTGAGCAATTCTGACCAGCTGGTACAGGACTGAATTGCCCTGCCTCAGAACTGGTGAGGCAGGATAGAAAGGATGTGATGTCACACATGATGTAACTTTCAGCATTGATCACTGATGCTGTCACTCCTTGTGTCCCTCTTACTGTTACTCCCATCACAACATGAAGGCTTGACTGAGATACATGACTCCCCTCTAACCCCCCCCAGTCTGTGTAAAAGAGAAGCACTGCCTCACCTGCCCCTAATGTAGAAACGCCACTGTGTGTGTGCGTACACACACAGACAGAGACAGAGAAACACACACTTAGTCAGCTTCAAACACTACTGAGGAAAACAAACAGCACTTCTGTTTGTGTTGTTGAGACTGAGAATCGATGCTCTGCCTCTGAACGCTGCCACGGAGGTGAGAGGATTGTAAGGGATCTCTGGGTCTCCCTCCCCATACATCTCTTGTCATCGGGAACAGAGGCCAATAGATCCTCCATTGTCATTAGGGATGCACCGATCCGATATTTGTATCGGTATCGGTACCGATATTGAAGACATTTCTAGATCGGGTATCGGTTTATTATTTTTTTTTTATGTATATAGGTAGTGTATTATGAGTGCACGTTGCTATCAGTAGCGATTAGCATGCTAAGCGGAGATTTAGTTATGTCCTGATGTTGATTCGCTGAATACTGCTTTGGTAATCGTGGGTCTTTTAACAGACTAGAACCAGCAAATACATTAACAGGTCACCATGCTGAGCCTTTGCAATGTAACGTAAAAGTTGACTCTAGCGGATATATGATTGCTAACTAATATGAACACTAGCGCTAGTTAAAACGTACATTATTTGTGATTATTTTTAGCCTATGTTATGAATTGATAGTGATGACTAGACATGATGTTATGATGAAATGCACCAAGATCTCATGTCATGCACTCCTCATTTCTCTCTCTCCCACGTGTGTTCACACACATTCACACAGTTACCATAGTTTCGCGCTGTTTTTTTATATCGGTATCGGATCGGTATCGGCCGACACTAAACCACAGATATCGGTATCGAGTTCGGAGGTGAAAAAAGCGGATCGGTGCATCCCTAATTGTCATCCTTGCATCCACACCACACTATGACCCTCTGACTCATTCTTTATTTATGCATGAGTCATCGCTCTGGGTGTATGCACCAATCTCTCCTTAGGAGATTCTTTACAAAGGAAACCTTACATGAAATTGGTATGTTATTCGTTCTCTCTTTCTCTTTCCCACTCAGTTATTTAGTCTTTCACTAGTCACTACTTTTGACATTTTAGTTCCATGTAGCTGTTCCTACCCTACCACAAATCCTGTGGAGATGTGAATGTATTCCAGCCCTTGAACAGAGGGTCTACAGGGGCAATCTATCCAGCTTGCAGCTTGTTCTCAAAAAATGCTGAAGAATTGAGACAATAACCTCAAGTTAATTTCACAATTGGTTGAACACCATTACTCATTACCCATAAGCCATGAAGCTTCAATGAAGCACAAGTGACAAACACACTCAGCCTCGTAAGTCCCTTCATGTCAAAACGCTCACTAAATACACTAAATATAACTCGTCGGGAGATAGGAGTAATGTAGCTAAGCAACCACGCATCTCAGAACAATGAGGCAAGCCGTCAGAGCAGCCCGAGCATTCTGCGCTGGCACACAAGGCGAGAACAGAAGGGGTGTAGCCCAGGCTGAAACTAATAGCTCTGCCGACACGTGCAGTTAGATGCAGTGGCCTTGTGGTAGTCAACAGCGATCTAATTTAGATGGAGTGCTCTGTGTGCGCCTAAATCAGTCCAGGTTTGTTGCCCTAGGCTACAATCAATAGTGTGAGTGAAGTGAGGTAATTTAGCTTGCTTTTTATTTACTTTGTTTTAGCGTTTACACCACAGAGACTCCTTGGGCGGATGAAACACATCGTTTACAAGACGTTCTTTTGACGTTTGTTAGGGTTAAAGTCTCCCCCCTGAGGATAGGGTTTAACTTCCTCACAGGTTCATTCAGTTAATGGCAACAGGCTCTCACAGCTACGCTATGGTGGGAGAAACTTGGTTCAAACTGAGGCTTAATCAATCGGCTTAATACAAAAAAGGAGGAAATCTGGTCACACTGTTTGGGAGGTTGCACTCTGTCAACCCTAGTCAACCCTAGGCATGCATTTGTCATCACATATCATATAGGTTTGCAATATATGTATTCTATGTTATCTACAAGATCAGGAGTGGGTGCTTTTTTTGGCTTATACTTAATTACTGACTGAATGTAAAAAACGTCAGTGGCTAGAGACTGGAGCAAGATAAACCGGGAATAAATTCTGCTCCCTCCTGTCAGAGGCCTGCCAAGAAGATTAGATAGGAAAGAACGTAGCAAAGCAGTGCAGATGCAAAAATACAGTGTTGGATCATGCACAATGTGACCATGGAGCAGGGGCGGACTGGGGGGAAAAAGTGGCCCGGGAGTTACTGTCAGACCGGCCCACTCAATACACGGCGCGCGGCCCACTAAGTACACAGCGCATTGCCCACTCAATGGATTGCACGTATCGGTCAGTGGCCTACTGGGAAAAATACCCATACACTTAACATTATTTTGGTTGATTACAAAGAAATTACATCATATATGCTTGTTTTTTAATACCATTTGGATCCACCAATTTGCCTGGATGGACACATGGAATAAAATGATACTGGCTATTGTAACACTCCAAGGTAGGTAGCCTACAGTTTGCAAGATGAATAGTATCAGATCAGATCAGATGGCTATCAGATCAGATGGTTATACGTATAACTACAAAGCCTATTGGTTAGTACACTCAAAGCGTATTAGATAAATATACTTGAAATTAGTGTTGTCAAACTATGACAATATTTAATCGCAATTTTTTGTCTATTATAAATGTCCCTTCATTTATTTTGTATCCATTTATCCATGTTTTATTCCAGAATCATCTATCTAGATAACATATTAACATTGTTTATAATGTAAGTGTTGTGAAACGCAAGCTTTACTTGGCCAATTCAACACCTTTAGATAACATATTAACAATCTAGATAACATATTAACATTGTTTATAATGTAAGTGTTGGTGTAACACAGTGATTTTAGCATAACAAACTAGCTGGTTAACTTATTTGACACAAGTTACAGTATTAGAAATGATAAGATTGCCCTATTTACAACTACCACCATGGATAGCTTGCTCATCGATTGTAAGCAAGTGACTACGGCTAACATGTTAAAATAGATAATCTCGATGTTGACAACAGCTTGCTTATTTTACCAGATCATAACGGTCTCAATTTAAGACATAGCGTTAGCTAGGCTTGCTGTAGGGAACGTTACCTCATCTGTGAATAGCAAGCTAACATTTGGCAAGGTCAACGCCACATCTTACCTTATCACTGTCACCAGTCAGTGGTTTTCCAAATAAAATGTAGGCTAGAGTAATTGACATTTAATAACACCTAAAACTAAATCAGACTGACGGAACAGATTGACAGAGGCAGCAGCAAGCTGTGCCTCATCCGTGTTAAGGGCTAGGGCTGACTGCACACGTCAATACGGTTGCGTGCCCTGGCTGGGCGTGTTGCGTGTATGCGAATCCAAATGTAAGAATCCCAGAATCCTCTACCTCAATCGGCACAGCTGAGAACACTTCGGCTGTGTAAGAACCAATTTTCAGGTGTTCATTAATAACGTAGAGATATGTTCTTACGTTGAACTTCCAAAGTCCGTAAAACACATTTAAGAAGTAACATAAAAAAAAAAAGGTCACCATAGGTGTGAGGACAGATTGCAAGTAGTAGCTAGTATAAAAATCAGTCAGTGCTCTGAAATGTTGTTTGTCTTAGAGAAAACAAGATTAATGACGTCTTCAAAAGTAAAAAAAATATATATCATATACTGTTATGCGCTGCGAGTGGGCCTGATGGCGGTGGGCCGGTTGATGATGATAATGGGCTTGTGTTTTGGGCCATCGGCCCACCGCGGATTTCCCCGGTATTCCCGATGGCCAGTCCGCCCCTGCCATGGAGAGACAGGAGATCTTCAAGGAAAGGTCAGCTTTCAATTCATGATGCCTTTAAGGCCTGGACCTGAAAGATTGTGTATTACATCCCACTGGTGATGACTAAGAGCCAAATTCATGATTTCATGTGTTATGATAATTTAGTTTAAAAAGATTTAAAAAGATAACGGAAGATAAATAATTTCATTAGGATTTGAAATAATGTTTAGGTTAAAATATATAATTTAGTATTGTATTTAAAAGCTGAATAACTTGTAAGAATGTAAGCTTCCAATCAGATGACGTTACGTCAGTATAATACCTGCGTGTTGGATTTTTAGTTTAGATTTGACCTCAGAGATATTGGAAGCGACATAGTTTTTTGACCGTGTGAACTTGTAATTCTACGTTTTCTAGTCATTTTTTATTGAAGTTTTACTTGTCTAACTTGCGTGTCAATTAATAGTTTCTAAGACTGAACTCAAAATTGTGTACAGAAGACTCAGAATCAGACAGAGTGCCACTACAATGACATTTCACAGATTTCTAGTCCTTTGTCATGCTTCAATCATCACAGCACACCCAGTGAACAGTGAGAGATTTGAATGAATCATTAATCTTACAGAACCACCTTTGAACAGACATAACTGTGCATTAAAAAAAATATATTATACATTTTTATAATTATTAACTGTAACAAAACACAATTGGCCATCACACATACGACGGGCAATTTGTCTTTCACATATCTACACCATATTGCACAACCATTATACATTATCATTATATTTATACGTTGTATAATTGTTACTGAATAGCCAACAGCCAACCCAACACTTTTATAAAATAAAAAATATATGGCATTTTAATATTAAGTGGTGTTTAATATTTATGATTTGGAATCTGAGTTGTCACGACTACATAATAGTAGGGAGGGGTCATCTCTGGATAAAACATTTTTTATTATTATTTAAAGGTGAAGGATAGTAGATAGATAGTAGATGTAGTGACAAAACAATATTTCTACTATAAAGATACAGGGGAAGGATGGGATTTTCCAATATTTCTGAGTAACGGTATTCTATGCATCTAGGTCCAGAACCATGACAAACCAAAGAACCCTTCTGCAACAACGGAACAGAACACTTTCACCCTTCACCTGCAACATAAGTACACATTCCAGCCTCACCAATGCTGTGTTACGATACCAAAGCTCTGGTGATGCTACAGTATGTCCAGAGGCGCTGTCTAAAATTACCGCGGAGGAAGATAAGGGGGCACCCAGGCCTTCAGCTTGCATTAAGTGGGACAGGCAGGCTGGCCAGCAGTCAGAGGCCACGCTGAAAGACACGGAGACACACAGGCAGGCAGCACAAAAGACAACGTGCCCAAATCCAACAGACACACCCCTTGGTGGAGCAGAACGCTTCCTCAAGTAGCCTCAAAATGTCTGGGCAACCCTTTTGCCTTCAGGCCAAGCCTGTCTACTTCTGTGTCTTCAGATCCTCTGATTTGATCTCATGTAGCACTGATATCACTGACACAGCTGTCAGCAGATACCAAGCTGTGCAGTGTTCCAACCTTATTCCCTGCTGCCTTAAAAGACATTCTAATGACAGTAGCATTACTGGGGCATTACTCTACGATTTAAGCTCCGCTGCAAGCACGGCTGCTTTCCATGAGTCTGAAGGCTCAAGTTCTGTGTGTGACTGTTGGTTTTCAAAGCAGGTTAAACAGCCACTGTCTTCCCTACTTGACACATAACTCAATGACAAGGGTTAGGTTTGGATAATTCCCATCTGTAGAAGCTAAGAATATGGCTCTTAAATTGCCCGATGAGGTCATTGACTTCAGCCTCATTATGGAACAAGGTGTGCCTGCGAGCTTTGATTAATGGACAGCTCTCAGTGTGTACACATAGCACCAATATTTCAGTAGTAGGCTAACTTTTTAAACCACCTCCAAAAAAAAGAGCAACAAAGTGCAACAAAGTAGACATTTAAATTGAATTTGGCTCACCTTTGTGTCACACTTTCATGTTACTGCCGATACTCTGGGAGAGCTGACAGGTGGCGTTAGAGCCAAACGAAGGACCAGGCATATACCAGGTCAGCAGGGCAAGTGACTTTAGATGTAGTCCGTTTATGCAATATTTCGCTTGAAATGTTCACAGTTAGTTGGTGTCAGTAGGTTTTCACTTTCCCTCCCTTGTCATTGTAGTTCCTTATTACCTTGTTGGAAAGAACAGGTCAAACTGTGCCTGAAAATTAAATATGCTCACCAAAATCAATAACGTTTATTAGACTGCACATGTCATGGAAATCATTCTACCAACTTGTAGATGTGGACGGCGATATATTTTTTTTCAAAAAATGGAGAACGCCATCATTTCGCCCAGTGGTAGGAACGCTACCACCAGGGAGCGACTCGAATGCTTACCCTTCCTAAAATCGTTGGTAACGTTGCTCACCATCGCCCTCTAGCTACATTTCCGGGCATACCGGAATTGTCTTTTTTGTTTGGGCTCGTCAAGATGGCGGCGGGAATGTATCTTGAGCATTATCTGGACAGTAAGTATATTGTTGTTGTAGCCAATACATGAAAAAACATGTTTCTGGCGTTTTAAATGCCGTTTACATGATATACATTACAAAGAGGACAAAATAGCAAGAGGTTTCTCCTAGGATCCACATATCGAATTGCCAATCAAAAGAGCAACAAAACCAGCAAAACAGTAACCTTAGCTAAGGTTAGCTAGCTAATATTAGCTGGCTAATGTAACAGATGTTTAATCTAACGTTGTTTAGCTTATGCAGTGTTTTTACAATCTAATAAGAAGGGCATTGTCCTCTTCTTATACTGCAGTACCGTAACTGTCCTATATTTGCTACAGCAGCGCAACTTGTAAGGATTAGAACTTAGAAAAGTTAGCTAGCTAGTTAGCGTTGCCCAGCTAATGTTAGTGGTCTGTTTCGTTAGTTAAGAAGTAAGTATACTGTCTAGGCAACCTATGCCAACAATTGTTTTTATCCTGTTCAAAGGCATAGAGAATCTACCGTTTGAGTTGCAAAGGAACTTCCAGCTGATGCGAGATCTGGACCAGCGGACTGAAGGTAAGAAGCTTGTTGTAGTTTTAGTTTTTAATGGGGCTCTGTATATTTATAATATTCTGTCAGTTATGTAATGTCAGTCAGTTTAACGGTTTATTGATTTTCATTTTCCTCCAGACCTGAAAGGGCAGATTGACTCGTTGGCGCGGGAGTACACGACTAATGCTCGCACACTGTCCCCGGAACAGAAGCTATCTCTGCTGCGTCAGATTCAGCAGTCCTATGGAAAATGCAAAGAGTTTGGAGATGATAAGGTCCAGCTGGCTATGCAGACCTATGAGATGGTGAGTGAGTTGATTTAGCTGAATTTGAGTTCTGGATCAGCTTATTGAATAGCTACTTGTCTGGGTAGGAAGATTTGTACCATCCGCATCTGTTGAAAACTGTATTTTCTGAGAAGACGTTTGAAATGTTGTTCACTGCTTTCACATCAAAACTATGTTAACCAGGTTGACAATAAACCATTTAATTTGTTCATCTTACAAGACAAGTCAAGATATCTATCCAGTATGCAGGGCTTAGCAAACCATCTAAACTGTGTCAAATATTGCTATTGTTCCAGTATGAACTTGATGCCCTGTAAAGGAAATGTGTCCTAATGAGTGTGCAGTCAGACTGTAATAGACTGAACATAGTGTGTGTCACTGGGTCACAGGTGGACAAGCACATTCGCCGCCTGGACACAGACCTTGCGCGCTTCGAGGCTGACCTGAAGGAGAAACAGATTGAAAGCACAGACTATGACTCTACCTCAAGCAAGGGAAACAAAAGTAAGCATCTTATAGAGAGACAATGAGACTGAACATTTTGTGTCAGCTGCAGTCGATCAAGGTAGCCTAGAGGCTCAATTTACCGTTGATAGAATGTGTGTGAGCTTGGCTTGTTTGATTGGTTGTGTGTGTATGTGTGTGCGCTCACTGTTTTAGTAACCATGTCATTCTTTGTTACCTCAGGCGAACTCCGTGGCCCTAAAGAAAAGAAAGTGGCACGCACCAGGTCAAAGGTGAAGAACTCTGATGATGACTCCAGCCCCAAGAGTGCACAGAAGAAAGTCAAACTCATGCAGACGTAAGCACACTCAAGCCAAGCTCTGAGCGCGTTAATGTTTTTACACTTAGATAAAAAAAAAGATTTTGCAAGCATGCCTTAGTTGGCAAAATTCCAAAGTTTAAAAGGAATAATTGGTGACATTTCAGTCAGTGTTCCTCATCAGACATGCATACAGAAAAGTTAACCTCAATAAACCTTGACATTTTGAAAAACTGTGGGATCCTGCTATTCTCTGTTGGGCTTTCTATGCATTTTTTCTGATGAACTTGCCTACATTTTTATCAGTCATGCAAAAGGGTTTTATGGTTACAAATTTTTCTCATTTGGATATCTGCAGTGGTCGTCATCTCTTCTTTTGTTTTTAAACTCAGGACGGAGTTCGCCGCTGTACCCGCTGTGACCTTTGGAAATGTGCACCCATCGGATGTGCTGGACATGCCAGTGGACCCCAATGAGCCTACTTACTGCCTCTGCCACCAGGTGTCCTATGGGGAGATGATCGGCTGCGACAACACCGATGTGAGTTCCACTTCATGTCCCACCCCTTGTTCTGTCTCTGGAGGCTTATAGGTTCTCAGTGTAAGGCCATCATGTAGTGCTATGCCAAGTTTGCTGTGGATTTACAATCATACTCCCAAAAAAGCAGTCAGTATGTTCTTACATTCATGTTACATACTGCCAATGACAGTGAAGTGTCATTCTTACACTCACTGTTTCGATAGTTGGTGGACAATGTGTTACGTGGACTGAGCCACTCTGTAGAGTTTTAATGGAAGCTGGATTTCTACTTCCTTTAGGGCCTCTTGCTGACCATTTATATTTTTCTTGTTTTTTTGCCCTTTGCCAATCACATCCCTTATATATCCATGGTGTGACTTAAACCTTTATATTTGTGTAAGGTTACGGTGCAAAACCATACCACCGTTATGAGCGTCGCGAATTCTAAACCCCATGCATTTCAACGGGAGCCAGTCCATTGTGACGTAGACCAGCGATCTGGGCGACGCGACCGATGAAAATTCGAACATGTTGAAACTTATGCAAATGAGGAGCGATTTTTCCCGGCAGCGGCCAATGATATTGTTTGGTGTCGTCTTTGACGGTTTGAAAATTGTAGGACTATTGCTATTTCCACACGCTACACCACGCCCACTCAAAGCGATGGAAGCGGGTCGCGTCGCTGGTATGGATTCGCACCGTTACAGTACGCGTGTGTGCCAGATCTAATATATTGTTAGAGAATGGTGCTTGGATCTGAAGTTGATTGTGTGTCTGTGTCCTTGTCCTGCCAGTGCTCCATTGAGTGGTTCCACTTCGCTTGTGTGGGACTCACCACTAAACCTCGTGGAAAATGGTATGTGCCCCAGTTCTGATCTTATCTTTGCTCTTTCGTGTATTTCCACTGCAGTTTGGGAAAAGAACACCCTTGTTGTATGCCTTGGACAGCATAATTAATCTCGTCTCACCCTGCCATTACCCCCTTCTCTGTCCATTTGCAGGTACTGCCCACGGTGTTCACAGGAGAGGAAGAAAAAATGAGTGCCCTGAAGTGAAAAAAGATGGAGCGAGAAAGAGAAAAAACAAACTCAGAAGGAAATGGGCAAATGGAGGAAAAGGGGACCCTTGTTCCCTCTGCATACACTAACATAGAGCTGCTCTCTGCATTGTTTGGTGTTTGTCTCCATGGCCTCTGCTCTCTCCTCCCTCCACTTAGAAGAGCAAGCAGAGGTGTAGTTACGGTTATAGCTTAATTTATGTTTCCAGTGTCAGCCATGTCTTTGTTTTGACTTTTTACGGGGATATTTTTTTACGTACTTGCTGTTATAGATTTTTGTTGTTGTTTTTGAGAGTTTGATTTTGTATGCTTCAGTTAAAGTGGAGTTAAAGAGTTAGGTGGTGCTAGTGATGTCATATCCTCCCCCATGGACCACGTCAAACGGTTTTAAGGGACCTTCATAGTCTCAATCTGGATATTTGTAATCGGGACACTACTGGACTTTCTGGACTGCTCTGTGATGTGGTCTTTTCCTGGAAATAGTCTACATATTTCAAACCATGCCACAGCAACTAGTAAGTGAATTGATGACAACCTGACATGACACTGTCACACAGACTTCACACTGTCTACTGTGATAGGAATGAACCAGTTTACAGAAGGGCCTTGAAAGATCAGGTCTTAAAAATTCCTGGTTTTAAGCATTGCATGCCATTTTTGTATTTCAGCTCGACTGAAGAGTGCTGGATGTCCACATATGCACTAACAAGACAAGCATTAAGCCTATAGTATTTATGAAGTATATGTTTCCAATAGAGGTATTTCCAAAACACGTTTGCAAGGAAAATACATTGAAAGTGAGTGTTTAAGAAAGTACTTGTCAGAGTGCAAATATGTATCTATCTGCATTATGTAATTGTCAGATGTTTTTATTGTGTTCTTATTTTTTTTAGCCATTTTGATGTCTGGCACAAAGAAAGGTCAGTAGCAAACAGTAGCCTCAGTATTGATGGAATTCCTAACCGAAGGGTAGACATCCTATTTTATGGAGCTCAGTTCCATGATCCATACTGGAATGCGAATGATCATTATCGTTATCAAGTCAAGCCTCGATTAAAAAAATGGTCACCTACGCCCATTCATACACTGTACCTTCACAGTATATGAGGAGTTTCCTTTTACAAAACTGGTGCTTTGACAGAGAATGACATTGAACTAGCAGATCCTGCATGGAAGTGCTTAGCATCATTTTCGGTTGTTTAAGCAAATGTTTATAGAGAACTGTACTAATGTCATATATTGTTTTGCTTTTTTGTATGTCTTCCATTGCAGTTGAATGAATGATGAAAAAGAATAACCAAACCTGTGTGAATTTGTTCTGTTTAGGGTGTTCTTCAAAGACTTTCCACAGACTAGCTTTGGCTAATGATAGGAATGAATATGTCTGCTGATGTCCGATTACTACTCAGTCTGCAGTCCTGTTCTTACTCTCTCGACTGGTCTACAGTTTAATTCAGTCCTTAATTGAGCAGAGCTGCGTTCAGCAGATGAACGCATCCACTGGGACTAATTATGACTAGGTGATTTAGCCCATAGATAAAAAATTTAAAAAAAAAACACTGGTAGGATTTAGCATACACTGGAGATTTCCTAAATAAATTTGCTTTGAGGATGTAATATGTTTTGTTGGTTTTAAGGATTCGTTTGAATCAGTATCCGAACACTAGTAATTGTTGCAATATGTCTGCTTATCCTCTGTGAACCAGATAACAACCCCTTTCCCCAATAAATCCCTAATAGTGAGGAAACCACTGTTGATTTACATTTACAGATACATTTTTTTCGCCTGTCAACATTCACTTGCCTATTGGGTTGTATATGTTTGAAATGTGTTTATATAGGGCCATGCATGTACCTCTACCTATATCTATGAAATAGTCATATGGTTGTCAAACGTCACACCGTTTGGCATATAGGGACCCTCTGAGGGGGACTTACAGTGCATCCCTGGTGCAGTATATACCTAAGCCTGAATTGGGACAGAGAAGGTTATCTGCATTATTTTTAGGCTAACCTTCACATCACCCCTATGTGAGGACCTTATAGCATGGCATAGCTTATAGCTTGGCAGGAGTTTGCCAAGGAAAAGGAAAGAAGGGAAATCATAAAATGTATCTTTGTTCCCATGTTCCAAAGCAACATGTAGGGTAGGCCAATCACAGCTGGTATACTTTATACAGTGGTACACTGACACACACAAACAAGTAATTGAATATATATGTAATTCCACAATAAGTTAATAAGTCATTTTGTTTCAACTGTACCGCCATGGGACAGTTAAAACACCCGTAATGCTGGAAAGCTGCCAAACCAATTCACTACAAAAGTTACCATTCAACAAAAAAACATTTAATTTCAGTTGTAATTTTCATTCCATCTGATATTTTCATAGTACTTCATTTTATAATAGTTATTGGTAGACAGCTAAAATATTCAAACTAGTTTTCATTTGTCTTTACAAATATTGCCTGCATATGACTTATGTTGTATGATCGATTTGTAATCTCATAGGCCTTACACCATTTGAGACAATGTGATTCTATTGCATAGGTACAGTTGGTAGGCTACAGTGTGTTACCTCTGTACCCAGTTGACCACCTCACGCCACGAAGGCCACCAAGTCTTGAAACTTGTCATTTTTTTAAGAGCATAGATTTAAAACCACAGTCATCTAAGATTTGTTTAACTATGATCTAAGGACAAGAAGATTTTCATTGTGAAAGGGAGGTGGTGACAAGCTGAACCATGCCAAATGACGATATCTTCAGATTGAAGAGGCGCACATCCTCAAAATGTCCCACCCCTAAGATATATGTTATTTAAGGTATCTGACATGCCCCTCTGTACTACCTGTCCTCGGTCTACTCTACTTTTCCTTTCAATCCTACGGACCACATCCAAATCACAACACTCCGACACTTGAAGTCCATCCGATGCTCGCATTCGAACGTCTTCCTGGAGATGCTGCAGATAATGTTGCTTTTACGTACGATCAAGCGGCCTATGCCCTCGTGAAAAGAACCCACAACAAGCCATACAGTCTGATATTTATTCTCAGTAAACAATAACTTTCTATACACATGTTGCACCGCAACTACCCACCACATCATTAAGTTAACTTGTGTTTTAAAACACGGGATTTGAAACGTTAATTCAAGATATTTGGAGTGGCGCATGTCTACTGCGTCAAGTTTCTTCGACCTTGACATTTTGAGGGGGCGGGTCTTTTGTCATAGGATAAATTGCACCCCTCTTGGGCTCATCGTTGCTCACTGCGCTCAACGGGACAGAGACCCCTCACAGACGGTAAAGTTACTTTCAGATTTACTTAAGCTTATTACTAAGTCAGAAGATCTGTCCCCTGCCTGAACTTCACATAGTTTGGGTGAAACCCGGCGAAGTGTATTCGGAATGCATTCAATATTACATTATAACTGTGTAAAATGTCCATGCAGTTGGTTGATAGTTTTTTAGAATTCTTTTTTTTTCATATTTCAATAACAGACATTAGTATGCAGTAATAATGTTAAATGTTCTTTTATGAACAGTTTTTTTTAAATTAAATATTCTACTATTTAGCTTATAATCCAACCTTGTAGCTAAACTTTTCATTCAGCGGATGCAACTGATTAAGTCTGTGTGGTGCTATTTGTGTCCTTTAGAAGACAGAATCGGCAAGATGGTGAAATTTGGAGTCAATGGGTGAGTGGCACTACATTCAAATAATAATATTTAGTAAAAACCTGTTTCCATTTGTAAATTCACTTTGTAGAGGAAGTGCAAAGGGTTCAGAGGTCCCAGGACAGAGCAGAGGAAATATTAAATAAGACTAATGCCAATGCCTGGTTGTGCAGAAATTAAGGGTTGAGGGAATACGTGTGTAACATCAAACCACCTCACTCTTGTCTCTTCCATTCTATGCTTAGAATAGTTACGAGGTCATATAACTCACAGCCACTCTCTCTGTTACGTCTCCTTCAATCTCTCTCCCCCTCTCTCTCTCTGTCCTTCTCTCTGTTTAGTTTTTCACTCTACCTTGTCTCTCAACTCCATCCCTCCCTTCTTCAGCTGTCACATTCCTGTACGCCTTCCAACTAATTTTAGAGCAGCAACCTTTCCAAGCAGCGCTCTGGGATCAAGAGGTGTCTGCTTGGGCCTTTGTAAGCTTGATAGTGATAGTATCACGAGATGATCCCCCTACTTGCATTAACTCTTATCAACTCAGAGAAAAGACCACATAGGCAAAGTCCATGCTGTCCTGGACCAGTCTCATTCATTTTCCGCTTTCATTGACAGAGTAGAGCTAATATGGTCAAGTGTAAGTTATGTGTCTAACCACACATCCATATTTTGCTCCTACTGCAGAATACCTGACCAGGATTCTTTTGTCTGTTCTGTCAGTGACACATGATTTTCTGGCCCGCAGGATAGCCTGCTGTACATTTCAGCCTGCCAGTAAATGCATTAACCATATGGGCTCTTCTGGCTGGCATCAGAATAACATTTGCTCTCTGTAATGACTTTATTCATGCTGACTACTTCAGCTGTCTGTCTTCTGTCTGTGTTCTTCTGCAGCTGCTTTGAAATGTACCCACCGTTTGGAAGGGACAGTAGAGCTTTTATAATCCAAATTAAAGTGGCACTGCACGTTTCCCCTGCCAACTATTCATTGCAGTCCCAACACTGAACAGCTTTGCCAAAACAAACTTGAGTCAGCTTAGTGTCTGCAGTGGTGTTCACAAGTGACATACAATTGATACTCTGAGACAGCTTGACCACATTGGTTTGAACATTTGGACTGGCACCTCTAGTTTTGATACTACTCTTCTTCAAAGAGGCGGACTGGCACATGGCACTGAGGCGAGTTTGCAGGAAGCTAGTGCAACTGTTTGATCAACTGCTACATAGTTCATACACCACAGTTGTCTCGTATCCGGGAGGCTGTTGGCTCCTGGTGACATCTTCAGCCTGGACTTCTGGTCTCAGTTCACTTGTCTGTGTCGTCTCTGTTGACCCTGGCTGAATAGGCCACCTTATTAGGCAGAGGGCAAAGACTTTGGTGTGTAGATGTGGCCTTTTGTTTTCGGCTGAGATACGCTGACCATGTAAGGCTTAGCTCCAGTTGTGTGAGTGAATGTGTAATTGTGTGTGTGTGTGTGTGTGTTAGTGTGTGTGTGTGTGTGTGTGTGTGTGTGTGTGTGTGTGTGTGTGTGTGTGTGTGTGTGTGGGTGTGTGTGTGTGTGTGTGTGTGTATGTGTGTGTGGTTGTTTCTGTGCGTACGTGTTCATGTGCATGTGTTGGCTGATGCTGCCCCCTGCTGGGAGAATGTAAAAGAGCAGAAGTCCCTCCACAGATAATACGGAAGAATCAAACATAAACATATTTGTTTTTATGTGTATTATATGTGCATTACATGTGTGTGTGTGTGTGTGTGTGTGTGTGTGTGTGTGCATGCATCTATGAAAGTGTGTGTGTGGGTGTGTGTGTATTAGCAGGACTGCACAATGAAACACCTTTCATCTTTGTCCTTTCAGATTTGGCCGCATCGGTCGCCTGGTGACCCGTGTTGCTATTCTCACTGGCAAGGCACACATTGTGGCCATCAATGACCCATTCATCGATGTCGAATACATGGTACTGTCTTCCTTTTGTTCATACCAGGAAACACAATTTGTTTTAAAAACAAAATGTTAAATTATGGACAAGCAACATTTGTATTTTGCTGATAGAAAGACCAGACACTTACTTTTCCCATTTTGGTGACATCATGTTTATAGTATTTTCAGTCATCTAAGAGACACCATTAACATCTAATCTCCTGTCTGACAGGCCTACATGTTCAAGTATGACTCCACCCACGGCCGTTTCGCTGGTGATGTGAAAGTCGAGGGAGGCAAGCTTGTCATCAACGGAAACGCCATCACTGTCTACTCCGAGTAAGGGCCTGCGCCAAACAGACCTCTAGACTCAGCCATTCAACAATATTCTCAGTCCCATACTGTGTTAGGGGCTCTATCCTATGGTCTTTATCTATATAATGGCCATATGGAACGTCTGAAAAAGAATGCAGTGTATGACTACTGAACAGCATTTAGTTGTACAAATCAATACAGATTTCATATAATTCCCGGGTGCATTTCACAGCGCTATAACACGCATGTTCCATTTGCAGGAGGGACCCAACCGCCATTAAGTGGGGGGATGCCGGTGCTGATTACGTTGTGGAGTCCACTGGTGTGTTCACCACTATCGAGAAGGCCTCGGTAGGTGTCCCCCCCACCACCACCACCATGTTTGTGTACATTCAGCTCAAAGACTTCCTTACATTTTGTGTTTGTCTGCTCTGTACAACTTTGTCATCACGATATAAACATGGTCTCTGCTCTCTCTACTGTCAGGCCCACTTGAAGGGTGGTGCCAAGAGGGTCATCATCTCCGCCCCCAGTGCAGACGCCCCCATGTTTGTCATGGGTGTCAATCACGAAAAGTACGACAATTCCATGGCGGTTGTTAGGTAGGTCGGACGATATTGAGCAGTGTGGCTAAATCTTTGGAACTTGACTGGTATATATCCGGAGTCTGACTTGTATATGTCTTGTGACTGTCTTGACCCAATTTTTTTTTTTTTCAGCAATGCCTCCTGCACAACCAACTGCCTGGCACCTGTTGCTAAGGTCCTTAATGACAACTTCGTTATTATTGAGGGGCTCATGGTATGTAGACCCTTTTGTGTTCAGACAGGCTTTTGACTAAAAGCATAACATATTCTGTATGACTGGTCTATTACTCATTTTCTAATGCAATGGTTGTAACGGATGCTATGCTTGTCTTCTGCGTTGGGCAGAGCACAGTGCACGCTGTCACCGCCACCCAGAAGACTGTGGACTCTCCCTCAGGCAAGCTGTGGAGAGATGGCCGTGGTGCCAGCCAAAACATCATCCCTGCCTCCACCGGTGCTGCCAAGGCTGTGGGCAAGGTCATTCCCGAGCTAAATGGGTACGTGCATAAACCTGAGCACCCTCTTAGAGCTTGGCGCTAGCAACGTCAAGGCCAGAGTTCAAGTCACTCTGACCCCCGATGCTCAGTAAAAATGTATGCCTTGCTTTGAAATAAGTTATCTGAACTAAATCTTAATGTAAAATCAAGCATTTCTCAGAGCTACAGACTAAAAGAGTAGTTTTGTTGTTGGGAACAAAGCCCTTGAGACGCATTTAGTCCATTCTTTATGGGGTTTTAGAGATCACATATCATCCTGGGCACATGCTATATTCTTACGATTTAGCAAATGGACGTTGTGTTGTGTGGCTATTGGTATAGTGTGGAGAAATGTAATGAAATTATAACACATTTTTTTCGTATCTCAGAAAGCTTACTGGCATGGCCTTCCGTGTCCCCACCCCTAATGTGTCTGTTGTTGACCTGACAGTTCGCCTGGAGAAGCCTGTGAGTGCAGCTTTCATTACTCTCTCCATTTTATTTATTCATTCCATACCATGCCCATTAACTCACAGCCACTGACTTTATTCTTGATCCCAGGCCAAGTATGATGACATCAAGAAGGTTATGCAGGCAGCTGCTGAGGGGCCAATGAAGGGAATTCTGGGATACACAGAGGACCAGGTAATATTTCGCTTCTTACAGACTGATGATACGTTTACATCAACTGTGTGTAATTAAATGCCTAGTTACTGAATGAACACAAACGCTATAATTAGGATCAACTGAAATGAATCATGACTTGCTAACCTGCTTGCTTACCCCCTACTCATTCTGGATACAGTTAGATAATTATTTCCCTTGGTGACCTCGAGTTTGTTTTGTCTATCAACATCTCAATTAGTTATGTCAAGAACATGATTGAACACACGCTCAAGCACAAACCCTTGAACACTATAATTGTTCAATATAGAATCTACTTGAGTTTCCTTATTCAGCAGTATATATTCTGCCTCCTCAGGTGGTGTCCTCAGACTTCAACGGCGACCCACACTCCTCCTACTTTGACGCTGGTGCAGGTATCGCCATTTCTGACCACTTCGTCAAGGTGGTTTCATGGTACGCCCCCTTACATCGCACACATTGCACATTACACCCTTATAACACATGATAGCAAATGATAAATATGTTGTATTATTTTGTCTGATTTCTTTGACTAGGTACGACAATGAGTGGGGTTACAGCAACCGCGTTGTCGACCTGATGGCCCACATGCAGACCAAGGAATGAAGTTTCCTTACATGATGCATTAACACAATCTCATACCTGCTCACGTGATACTTTTCCTGTAACCCATTTCCACTTCACGTGATCTGTCTCCTTATTCCCTACTAAGAGTTCCACTTGCAATCACTTTTTTTTTTAATAAAACTAGCTCACTCCACAAGTAAAGATGTGTGTGTGTCACAGAATGGTGCCTATAATTCGCCTCATTCCTTTCGAACAATTAAGGTCCTCTGTTTATGTTCTATTGTGCTTCCAGTATAGGATCTGATGTTTTAGAGGACAAGGATATTTACATTAATTTCAAGTCCCTTAAAACCATAAGATATAGGCCTACCCTTCACTTTTGTCTGTCTCCCAGCATCAATTTGCATTCTGCAGTATATGGCTTTTTTCCCATTCCATGCTCATTATGTTGAATGAATTATGCCATGAATATTACCAACTCGTAAAGTTGGGATAAAATACTTTTTTATCCTATTTCTTATTTTTCTCCCTACCCTTCTTTTTCTTCTTATTTTGTTATTTTGTTGTTATCGTAAGAAGACTAAATCAAAAACATGGTTTTGTTAAAACGTCGCCCTGGTGATTATTGCTTGTGTATCACCTGAATAATTGGTTGTTACTGTCTCAGAAGGCGTCATCATGATTATTTTACCACTTGGCGCATCTCTTTCACGGTCACACTGACGTCAACCTTGTACCAAGACTACCGTATTCTTCTGAACATTTGCGACACGATTGCAAATAGCTGCTGTTTTTCATCGTTTTACCAAGTCCTGAAATAGTTTTGCACTAAAGCTATACGAATATAAGATACATACGTTAGAACACATGTAAATGTGAGACTATTGACTCAGCAATTGATGCACAGGTCCACCAATAGCACAGCACTAAATTACGTGCGCGTGTAATACGGGTAAACTGCATCTGAGATCCGCAGTAGGCAGTCTCGTGTTTATTTTTTGCTGTGAGGAATTGTGGTGACACCGCTACTGTCCAAGACCCATCCACTATCGGGCACTGGATAGCCAGGTACTTTGCATTTTAATACAGTTCTTTCATTCAATTATTTGACACGCATCTTCTGTTGTAGCATTAATACGTGGTCTTTCTGTCATCTAAGGAGCACTCTGCCTTAAGTGTTGAAACGGCTCTAACGGGTGTCATTGGATATATAACAGAGGTGCATTACTTTACGAAGCTAGCCGAGTTACGTTAGCTACCCTTTTCTTTCAGTTAACGATTTAAGGTGGTATATATATTGATAAATCGGTGTTCATGCCGGATTTCGAGCATTTCAGATTTTCTCACAGAAGAATGAATCCTTTACTAGGGGAGAGCGTGTATTCGCTCCAGCATCAGCAGCAGAATCAGTTATCAGGTCTATCAGAGTCATCGACTACGGGCTTCATGCCCGACTCATTTTACGGTGCCCATGACTCGAACCTTTTCTTGGGCGAATACCCTGGGACGGCACCGGACAGTTTTTCCGGTGTGCCGCCCACAGGGCTTGCATACTTGCACCATAACAACAGCCTTCATCGCGCGCCACCACCTGCACCTGCCGCCATGGCACTGCGTAATGACCTGGGGTCCAACATAAGCGTCCTGAAGACCCTCAATTTGCGTTTCCGCTGCTTCTTGGCTAAGGTTCATGAGCTTGAGCGTCGAAATAAGGCTCTGGAGAAACAGCTCCAGCAAGCGCTGGACTCTCACAACGAGACTGGTGGAATGGGGAGAAGGCCACTGACTCGAGATATCGGTGTTCAGACGGGGTTTGTTGGGCCCATACCGCCTAGGCCAGATTTCATCCCTCTCCAAAATACAACCAACGCAGCCTATTTGACCGGGAGCCTGTTGTCCCCCTCTCTGAACACAGCAGCCACTTTTGAGCCAGATCTGAAACCAACCATGGGGATTTTAAATCCCTCCATCACAGACTCCAACTTCAACTTCAACTCCAATGTAACAATCACTCCAGCTACTCCAACTGATCCACTCAAGACCACATCCAACATAAACGAGAGATTTGTGAGTATCGGAACTACCACATGCAGCAACCCTCCACCAAGGTTCCTACCTGGAAACATTTGGTCCTACAACCATGCACGGAGGTACCCAGGTACCGGCAAAGAGACTAGGACAGTGGGGCCTGGGGTGTCATGGATGCAGCCTGATGGAGTAGGCGTGCAGATTGACACCATCACACCTGAGATTCGTGCGCTGTACAACGTGTTGGCCAAAGTCAAGCGAGAGAGAGACGAATATAAACACAGGTAAAGTTCTGCCTTCTCTGAATCCCTGATTTTAAGGTTTGAACAAACTTTTTGAAAGAAGCAGGTGAAGTAAGTTTGATTTAGACCCATGTGTTGTCATTACCTTTGGATAAACAAAATTAGAAACTAACAGATTAGCACAAATTAGAGATTCCAGTTACACATCAGGATCATTGATTTCATGGTCAGGCAGGTTAATTTGTGCTTCATCTTGGCTGGTTTTCCTGGTGTCTCTTTACAGACGGCATCCACAGTGGGTGAAATGTATCCATGCAGTGGCTGTAGTAGTATGTTTACAACAGAGTCTGTGTAAAGATGGTCCAAGTGCTCAGATATAAGCAAAGGTTTGTCACAGTGTTAGGAGTTATGTTTCTTTGTCAGAATTGACAAAAACCTGTGAAGTGTCTTTCCCTTTTGCTCTTAACTCTATTGTTAAGACTTAAGCTCAGACATTGGTGTTGTAACACTTCATACACATCCGTGGAGTGTACAGGAAAAGCCGTGAGCAAGTGAGCATGTTTTGTTAAAAATAAGTGTAGCTGCACTGTCCTAAATGTCTAAATCGATCCCATTTTAAGAGATGAATTAGCTCAAAGTGTAGAACTGACGAGAGAGGCCCTTTTCCCGTACCCCCCTCCCTTATTCATTTGGCCTCACATGCTCTCTACTCCCCCCCCCCCCCCCCCCCCCCCCCTCCATTTTTCTCTCTCTCCCTCTCCCCATCTCTCCCTCCCTCTTCCCTCTCTTCCTGGCCCCTGCCTCCAACCCCCTCCCCTATGTGTTCTGCATCTGCAATGCAGCACTTCTCTGCTGAGAGTTTCTCTCCCTCCCTCCCTCCCTCCCTCCCCACCTCCCCCTCGTAGTTCTCCTCCATCCTGCTCACACGCACATACTCTCTCTCTCTCTCTCTCTCTCGCTCGCTCTCTCTGCAGTACTAGTCATCTCTTTGATTAATGTCTTTGCCCTGATAAGTAACAGCAGGGATGTGCTGCACATGTTATTAAAATCATTCCTTGGGAAAGGGTGTTTTTTCTTCTGGTTGATAGTTTGTTTATTCCCCTATAGGTGAAAGAGGTAAAATTAGACGTTTGAAGCACTCGTTTTTCTGCGGTTGGAGACGCTTTGGTGTGCGTGAGAGATCTGTATGCTATACTGCAGCTATCTGTATTAGCTAATCTGCTCATTGTGTAGTCCGTTCATGTCGTTTGTCTCAGTACAGGTTTGGGGCAACTCTTATATAACGTTTTTTTCCCATCACTGCATCCCTGCAGTGAGTGTGTGTCATGTGTGTGAGTCATGTGTGTGTGTGTCAAGTGTGCATGTGCGTGTGCTTAAGTGTGTGTCTGTTGGTGTGTTTGTGTGTTGGTTGGGGTAGGTATGATCTAGAGCACACATGAGTTCCACAGCACTGCATGGCGCAGGGAAACAATACTTTAACACGCATGCAACTCCAATGACTTCAGTGTATTTGAGCAAGTTCGTGGTTGTCATGGAAACTGCATCCAGTCTGACACTGACAATGACAGCAGGAGTTCAGGCTTACAGCGTAACATGATGGTAATATAATATTACAAACAATGCATTGGTCACAATCAGCGACTGTGGTATTGGTCTGTTTAACTAGTAAATGCTGCGCCTTGCATCTTGACATATCCCAGTCCGGACGTCCTTGTCAGACCCACTTACTCCTCCCAGTGGGACAAGCCCATCAACGGTGCACACTCCAACTGAGCATCAATAAGAAATGCCACTGAAGGAACCTATAGGGGCTAATTATGGACTGGGTTAAAGGATGATTTTAAAACACTTCCTCCCAGAATGCTCCATGTTGTCTGAGCAGGCCATAGAAAGAGACACAGGTCCAGGCAGAAAACAAATGACAGTACTTTTGCTTTAATTATTACATATTCAATTATACCATATAATATTATTCCAGTTGAAAGTTCCTTGGAATGTGTTTATTTGTATATTGATTATCATCCCAGTGATAGGAAAAACTGAAAGATATGATGCACATTGTTTGCAGGTGGGAGGAGGAGTACACAGTGAGAGTGGACCTCCAGGAAAGGCTTGGAGAGCTGGAGGAGGTAGGTCTGCTCTGGCCAAAGGGTCTCTTGGTGTCTTCAGGATGTAGCACATTTCACTTACTACATTGCATTTCAGAGTGTTGCATTGCTTTATTATTTACAACCAGATGTAAACTAAAAAAAGAATTGTGTGTGGTCATACTTTTTAAAAGTATCTAAACAAATGACACATGATCTCTGTTTAGTGCCTCTCTTTTCTGGATGACTTTGTGCTCTTGTGTCTTATCTGATTTTGCTAGACATAAAATAGTCATGGGTGCAATTCTACAGCTCTCAAAACACAGAAGATGTACTGTGTGTCATCACTGTTAGTGGTGTTGGAGTAGTATGCTTGCTACAATGTAGAAAAATGATATTCATTACATGATCGGTTTTGTGTCTGTCTGCCTCTGTGTCTGTAGGACCTCCAAGAGAGTGAAGTGTGTCAGGATGAGATGGCCCTGAGAGTGAAACAGTTGACGGCTGAGCTGGTGCTCTTCAAAGGCCTGATGAGTAATGTGAGTTTTGTGTCACAACTAGAAGTGTTTCCCAAACATGAGTTTAGCACAGTGATTACAATGTGGCTAAAGTTATCCAAAGGGACCAACAGGTCAGTGCCTGCCAGGTGGGTCAGAGAGGAGGCTTTGAGTACCAGGAGGCAAAATTAGCTTAACAGCAGGGTTAGTCTTCAGTACAAATAGGCTGGCTGAGGCTGGCTGCTTATCTCTTTTGGCTGGCAACCAAGGCCTCCGTGACCATAATATGCAGTAGGATGGGGAACATTTGAATCCAGCTTAATGAAAGATGACATCAAGAAATATTCACGGCAACTATTGTATGATTCAGTGGCTTACATGAAAATGGGAAGTTACACCACACATTCCTTATTCCTAATATTCCATGGTGTATCTGTTTTCTTATTCCTTATATTCCATGGGGTATCTGCCGTCTTATTCTTTGTATTCTATGATGTATCTGATTCCTTATTCCTTATATTCTATGGTGTATCTGTTGTCTTATTCCTTATTCCTCATATTTCTCATGTCTTATTTTTTTATTTACTACCTTCCTGTTGTGCCCTCTCTCTCTCTCTCTCTTCCAGGATCTGTCTGACCTGGACAGCAAGATTCAGGAGAAGGCGATGAAGGTGGACATGGATATATGCCGCCGGATTGACATCACAGCTCGTCTGTGTGACGTCGCTCATCAGAGGAACTGTGAGGATATGATCGAGATCTTCCAGGTACACATGTCTATGATCTCTGCTTCACCTTGTACACTAGTAGCACCTGTGCCAGAGCCTCTCTCTCACGCATGCACATTTAGTCAAATAGAAGACACTACTATCCAAAGTGACTTACAGTTTTGATTTGTAGAACATTTTATTGAGTATTATTGAGCCCCCTGGGGGTATGGAACGCATGACCTTGGTGGTGTTGGCACCTGCTCCACCAGTGAAGCTACAGAAACACACAGCTCTTTTATTTCATGGGCAGGTGGCCACTCCCCCATCCACACTTCGTCGCCCAAGGAAGCAGACGCAAGTCAGGGGAAACGAGGGCGACGAGTCAATCAGTCTCTCTGAGAGCGAGGACGGAGGGAAGGAAGTAGAATCTTGCACGTCAGCCAATCAGATCAATGAAGAGATGCAGAGGATGCTCAATCAACTGTAAGATCTAGTTTATTATAGTTAAACTATTCTACAACTATTCTATAATCTTATTTGATTGACGGTAATGATTCTAAAATCCCTAAGGGCAAACACAGCTGATGTTACGCAACTTAAACGACTCACACAAAATGGATCCAGACCTATTGCAGAATGTGGTCACTGGATCATTTGAGACGTTATGTTGAGGTCTTTGTGTGTGTGTGTGTGTGTGTGTGTGTGTGTGTGTGTGTGTGTGTGTGTGTGTGTGTGTGTGTGTGTGTGTGTGTGTGTGTGTGTGTGTGTGTGTTTGTGTGTGCAGGCGGGACTGTGAATTTGACGATGACTGCGACAGCCTGGCCTGGGAGGAGACAGAGGAGACTCTGCTGCTGTGGGAAGACTTCCCAGGATGCACCCTGGCAGTGGACACCCAGGGCGATGTGGTTCCTGTTAGTCACCCCTCTCCAGTCCTATTTTTTGTGGGAATTCTGAATGACTGTGAAAATTATAACCAAAAGTATAGCCGTTCTTGACAGTTGCAGTATTCCTCATTTGTCTATGCTCTTTCTCTTCCTTTTTTGTTGCTCTCTTTCCCTTTCTCCTTTCACACACATACACACACACACACACACACACACACACACACACACACACACACACACACACACACACACACACACACACACACACACACACACACACACATACGCACACACACACACACAGCAAGACGAATCCATCGAGAAAGTGATCAAGGACACCGAGTGCCTGTTTAAGTCCCGAGAGAAGGAGTACCAGGAGACTATAGACCAGATTGAGGTGAGCAAAAGGATCACGCTCCAGGGAGAAGGGAACAGTGCAGTCGCCTTGAGCATGCGAGACAGCATGCCTATCAACAGGCCCCTCAAGCTATGTCTTCGTCAAATAGAACTGGTCATGTAAATGTGTAAAAAGAGATATGGCTTATGCATATAGCCGACTGTGTGTGTGTGTGATTTTGTGTATCTGCGTTTGTGTGTGTGTGTGTGTCTGTATTTGTGTGTATTTGTGCAGGAGGACCTGGCTACAGCTAAGTCTGACATGAACAGACATCTGCATGAATACATGGAGATGTGCAGCATGAAGAGAGGCCTGGACGTGCAGATGGAGACCTGCAGGAGACTCATCACTCAGACTGGAGACAGGTACACACACGCACATACACGTGCACACCAAACTCACATACACACGCACACTCAAACACACATACACACGCACACACACGCACACACACGCACACACACGCGCGCAAATGTATGTTTATTCACATAAGTAGAGCAAAGAGGTCCATTGGTACACAATTATATACATTTGTACCTTATCTATGTGTCCACTGGTGCTTACTTTTAAATCAAGCAACCAGGGAGTTATGTTGGACAGGTCATTCCTTAATTTGATTGTGTGATCCAGAAATGGACTTACTCATGCTGGGAAATAGAAGAGTGGTTTGTGCAACCTTGTGCTGTTCAGTTTATTATGATTTTAGCATATTTTGGGATGATCATTCCAGCATTACAGAGGTTCTTCTTTATTTTAAACAGATATGTGGAAATCCACATTCTTTTTTTGCTGATCTGCTGGTTCTCTCCTGTTCTATCTTTAGAAAGTCTCCTCTTCCGATATCAGTGGCAGTGGAAGAGGCCGATGACGGTGAAAAGGAGATGCGAAAGGCCCCGCTCCCAGCCGATTCTGGAGGTGACGACCACCGCCCTCCAGGATCTCACCTGGAAAAAACCCTGACTTCAGCCTCAAGCTCAACATCAACCCAAACCTCCCCACATGTGTTTACATAACCACTGATTGGCTAGATGGCAAAGGCCTCTGCTTCAATGGTTAACTGAATCTGGTCGCTTTGTCTCATTATAATCAATGCTTCCCTCTACTGGATGAGGGTCGTACTGCCAATATTCAAAAAGAAAAAAAAATCTTATTCCATGACACAATGGCACTTTTGAAGACATATAACATAGGGGCTATTTTTACTAAAAAATACATACTAGTACAAGTCAAATACAAAAAGAAATGTTCACGAGAACAAAATAATCAAAACTTTTTTCACATTTTAACTTAATCTTATTGTCCTGAAGTGAAACACACAACAAGACAAATAACTATAAATCAAAAAGCACTTACATTCATTACTTCTTTACTTTGTTAGTTGGTTGCGCAATACAATCACTAATAGAAGAGGCAGTGGTGACATCTCTTACATCCCATCTCTGGCATCACGGGGGACCTATGGGTCATCAAGTCATCAAGTACTTGGATTCAAACTGTGACCGGCAGATTTATTATACAAGAAATTAAATCTTCGAAAATCCTTAGTCAAAGCCCTGCTCCAGAAGATATTCTAAACAAGAACACATACCTGTCACTAGTCTAGGGGTTTAATATGTTTTCCCTTTGATCTTCTCATGTGAGAAAACTCCACTGAAGAAGCCTTACCGAATGAAAACATATCACATTCCCTTATCGTAAGATTCCATTTCTTACCAGTGGAAGACCCACTGCAAGTTATGTAAATAATAAGAAGGCACTGTCCTCAGAAGTCATACCTCACCTCAGTCTTTAGTTATATAGTAGAGATACATCAGTAAAGACCACTGCAAAAATTCTTGTAACTGGTCAACTATTGGCAGATACTGTATCTTTAGTACCCATCAACCTTTCTTAACCAAGTCCAAGGAACGGCAGCCTGATGTCAGATGTACAGTTTAAGCTTTGTTGTCATCAGATGTACTTCGACACTACGGTGAAGGGTTTCATAAAATCTTTAAACAAAGTCTTTATTTACCTTACTCAAAAACGTGTCATGGAAAATAGGTTTTCTGCTTTTTCTAAATATCTTAAGTTTGCTTTTTTTAAGCATTAGAAGCACACACACACACAGTTTATATCCTGATCTTCAGCATAGATTGGGAGTCAGAATTACTAGAATTTACTCTTCTTTGAGCCCAGTGTCAGCCTATTTAGCTTTAGTTAAGCTAACAGTATAGCTATTGTAAAATCCTGCATAGACCAACATTCAGCATTTATGACCAGTGTAATTGCCTCTGGGGCAATTGAGTTTTTTGGTTTTTAAAAGCTTGTTATTATATATTTAAATTTTATCTTTTAAACAGCCTTGAATCATTATTTTTTTCTCAGATACTGTAAGTTTATGTCGCCTCTGCGAGGAGCTCTATGAAGGAGTATGTACATAGGCAGAGATAAACAACTCTGCATCATTTAGCTGATAACAAATTAGTGTCGAGAGATGGCGAGAAAAATAAATACTTAACATGCTTAAAACAAAAGATAGGCATTTGGATGAGCGACAAAAAAAAGATTGCCTCAGTATTGCTCAGTAAGACTGCAGTTAAGACAGATACCGAAAAAAATGAAAGCTTTGTCAGAATTATGACTAATGATTAAGATAGCATCATACTACCATAACAGACCACACGGCTACCACTACTCATTCTTTCATAATGTACAGTAATGCAGTCTTTAAACCACTCTCTCAAAATATTTAACTGTAAATGACAATATAAAATGAACTTATGTTTAACTCAGAAAGGAAACATTGAATTACAGTGAAGTGAAAAGGAAAAAGAAAAGAAGCGGTTATAAGTCTGAAGCTAATATTGAATGTCTGCCAAATATGCTGTACTGGAACATATCAACTAGACCGGTACAACTTGACCTGTCTGTGTGGGTGCTGAAGACATGAGCCTTACTTTTCAATCCCTCAAGGATTGGTTGAGTAAAGACTGGGTTGTGTTCGTGAATGAAAGCAATGCAGAACAAAGACCTGTTATTAAGTGAAGTCAACACTATGTAGCTAGACACAGATGTGAAGGAATAGCTTTCCTTTGACATAGTGTAACATCTGTGAGATTGAATAGCCCCTGTTGGTTGCTTGTTTTTTTTCTGTGTTGGGAATAAATTATTTTACCAAAACATTCCCTCTGTGTGCTGTCTTTCATGGGATCTATTTGAATAGGAAAGATGTCACTGGATCCACTTGATCTATAATCAATTCAATCTAGTCCTGAACAGACCTGAATTTTGAATGTTGATTTTCTCCCAAGAGCTAAGCTTACTTCATCATCATCTGTCATAGTAAGGAGTGATCTCTCTCTATCTCTAATGATTTTGTTCTCTTTATTGTTCTCTGTAGATAGACAGATAAACATTTGATATCTGTTAACATCTTTCTCAATGATAAGCCGAGGAGGAGACCTGAGCAGTGATAAGCTCCTGGGTCTCCTTGTCCTCAAAGAGGCTGCATGGCATTGTAAGCCATGGTTCTATCCAGAGCACTGAGCTGAATGTATTTGTGTGTCTCCTGTCTCTCCCAGGCAATGAGCCTGAGCAGTGTATCTTTTTTGCATCTAAGACCCTTGTTTCCTTTCGCTTCCCAGCACAGAGCTAGGCTGTCTGTCTCTCCCTTCCAGAAGCTGTCCTGAGCTGACT